>NC_135499.1:92102540-92376364 GCF_052857255.1 Amblyomma americanum | reverse complement strand
CTTATCAGGTGCATGATGAGAGAAAGCTTTATTTTCGTGACGATACCTTAAATGCATAAAACACGAAAGCATTGCTTTTAGAAGAGACATTGCAGGCACTTCTCCTAATTAATGGACCGCAGTCAAGTTAAATTCTTGCTTGGAAGTCCACAAGACCCTAGGTTACTTAAAAACAAAAAACCTAGCGTTCATTTTGGTCAGCGTTTCACGTCAGAATTTTTTTATATCGACATACCATTTCATTTCTTATGATTTGATTTGACTTGATTCGAAAACGGACGCTCATGAAGGATTACCAGAATTTTGAACTCCAGTAAACTTCATTCGAGGGCTACAGAATGACTTCCTAGATGCGCCAGTTAAGTCGAGTGCGCTCTTCACTTAAGACTTCATGCTGCCAGGCTGTTTTTCGGCATGTTGCAGTGCAAGTAGTTACTCTCCTCGTCGTATTTTGTATTTCGCTGTGTGAAACGTCTACTCACTTTCAGCGCATTGTATATTGCCGATTGACCAAAGGAGCGAGTCAGTCGCGAACTTCAGGGACACTGGTTGTTTTGAACAGACATTGACAGATATATCTGAGCCGAAAATACCTCGAAATGTTTTGCAGAATATTGTAACGGTAAAAGCGGACGAAGAGGCTGCGCCGAAAGACACCCTCAACTCTATGTTTCCTTGATGATCATTTAAATCTTCGCAAAACAATCTCAGAATTCATTACTATTTTTGCCAGATTAGACAATATTTGTTTATGAGCTACTTGAGATAAGCCTGGATGACTTTCTCTCATGTTTGGAATTGCACCCAAATCTGCCGCCCCCCCTCTCTTGAGCATGTGCCATCGCTTCTGAAGCAACAACAACAAAGCGCTGCGCGAGCACGTGAGTGTGACAACGTGAAATAGGACAGTGAAATAGTATTTTGGCGGCGAATCCTGAGTCCGTGTCTTCCTGTGCCATCCCACACCGTTACAATATCTTCGTCGCAACATACAATTCGATAGATTATGAAATTCGACTCGCATAGAGGCAAGTATTCATTAGAGAGCACCGAGTTGTCTTTGCGGGTGATAATAAATTAGCGTTGACTTCATAGAGCCATGCAATGCTTACGAGGCCATAAGGGAAGTTTCCAATAAGTTAGTAGAAACAGTGTTTTTTATTTTGTATCCACTGAGCAGTTTATAGAACACGCTGCAACCCTAGGCTATTCGGCGCGTAACTTGAGTACATAGTAGCTGCTATGAATAGGTTGACAGCGTAAAATTTACCAAAATAATTTAGTTGACCAATGCTCTAATGTGCGTTGCTTCATTGCCAAAAAAAATTAGTAGTTTTAGAGATCAGTGGTGGCTTTTTGCAAATGCTTAGGAAAATAAGCACAACTGCCCACTAAATGCTATCTCCTGTATCTGGACGCTTTCTTCCGATGGTTTGTCCTCTCTAATTATTTGCTTTAGCATGCTGCTTTTAATTTTTTCTTAGTGCATTTTTCTTATCAGTGCAAGTGAAGGCGTAACACTTCAACTGTGCACCATTGGCGACGTTCTGAAATGTTGTTCGCTTCTACTATTTATTATTACTGAACGCTGCTTTCCTTTAGACGGATGCAGTTAAGTTTGGGTATTCTAGTTAAAATAACAGCTAAAAGAAACTCTCAAATTCGGTCACTTGGAGTTATCAAATTCGAGCACTACAAAACGCATCAAGGATTTCGCTCAAACACATTGAAATGTTAATCCACAAATTTTTGAAGTGATGAGATTTCGATGTGCAGTAGTTATGCCTTAATTGCGTACCAGCCGCTCACGTTGACAATAACATTGAGCCCTAGTTTAGCCTGTAGTTGTAACTTTTGTAGGGGTGTGTTTATTCGGTGAACCCAGATGATTCCAGCCGCTCAGGGGAGACTCGCAGCGAAGCGTCAGGCGTGGCGAAAGAGCAAGGCAGCGAACAACTTCTTCGTCCTTGAGAGCGGCAGCACGCGACGCATGTCAGTGGTTATATCGATGAAGATTACCACACTACAGTTTCCCCCCGGGCAGAGAAGGAGCCATCCTGGCGACTCATGGTGCCGAAAGGACAGACGGATCGTAGTAGGGCTTGATTCGGTCCACATGAACTATTTCGCGTCCACGGCGACGCAAGTCCGCAGATGGCGTAACGGGCTCAACTACGTAGTTCACAGGAGATGTTTTTTGAAGCACTCGGTATGGACCGTGATACCGAGCAAGAAGCTTCTTTGACAGGCCGGCGGTTGTGGCAGGAACCCAGAGCCACACCAGGGAGTTGGGCGCATATGAAGGCGCCTCACCAGTGTCACGATGGTGTTTTTGTTGCCATTGATTTTCCTTTGTGAGCGAACGAGCGAGCTGACGGCATTCTTCTGCATACTGGGCGGCGTCCGAGAGTGGCGTCGATTCAGAAACATCAGGGCGGTAGGGAAAAAGCGCGTCCATTGTGCAGGTTGGCTCGCGCCCGTAAAGAAGAAAAAAGGGAGAGAATCCAGTGGTGGTCTGTATCGCAGTGTTGTACGCGTAGGTTACGAAGGGAAGAACGTGGTCCCAGTTGGAATGAGCGTCGTTGACGTACATGGCCAGCATGTCACTCAGAGTACGGTTGAAGCGTTCTGTCAGGCCATTCGTCTGAGGGTGGTAAGAAGTAGCGGTGCGATGAATGATGCGACATTCTTTCAGTAGGGCCTCGAGAGCGTCGCACAAGAAAACGCGTCCGCGGTCACTGAGCAGTTCCTTCGGAGTCCCGTGGCGAAGAATCAAGTTGTTGAGAATGAACAAAGCAACGTCTCTTGCAGAGGCAGAGGGTAACGGTGATGTTTCAGTGTAGCGAGTCAGATGGTCTACTGCCACAATAATCCACCGGTTTCCAGCAGGAGTAGTCGGAAGAGGGCCATAGAGATCTATGCCAACGCGGTCAAACGGACGAGCAGGGCAGGGTAACGGCTGCAACGAAACAGAGGACTTCTGAGGAGTTTTTCGGCGTTGACAAGATTCGCAAGCGCGCACGAAATGTCTTACGAAGCGGTACATTCCACGCCAGTAAAATCGCAGACGTAGGCGTGTGTAGGTTTTCAATACGCCACCGTGAGCACATTGTGGGTCACCATGGTACGCAGCACAAATGTCGGCGCGGAGATGACGCGGGATGACTAGAAGCCACTTCCGTCCATCAAGCAAATAATTGCGGCGATAGAGAAGACCGTCACGAATGGAGAAGTGGTGTGCTTGGCGGACGAGCGCTTTGGAGGAATGACCGGGAGTAGGACTTGAGAGAAAATTCAAAAGTGCATTGATCCAGGGGTCATTCCGCTGCTCGGTAGCCATGTCGATAGTTGTAAGAGTCGACATATCGTAGGCACAGACGTGGTCAGACGAATTATCTCTAGGCAATGGCGAGCGGGAAAGAGCATCCGCGTCCGTATGCTTCAGCCCTGATCGATAAATGACATGAATGTCAAACTCCTGGAGACGAAGAGCCCAGCGAGCAAGGCGACCGGATGGGTCTTTCAGAGAGGCAAGCCAGCACAAAGCGTGGTGATCGGTCACAACGTAAAACGGTCGACCATACACATAAGGACGAAATTTTCCGATAGCCCAAATAATGGCCAAACATTCCCTTTCTGTGACTGAATAATTAGATTCTGCCTTTGTCAATGTTCGGCTGGCGTATGCCACAACATACTCGCTGTAACCAGGCTTACGTTGGGTAAGAACGGCACCAAGCCCAATACCGCTGGCATCAGTGTGGATCTCCGTAGGCGCAGCCGGATCAAAGTGGCGTAGAATGGGCGGCGAAACCAAAAGGCGGCGTAAAGTGTCAAAGGCTTTATCGCAGGCTGGAGTCCAGGCGGAAAGGTCGGAGCTGCCGGCAAGGAGCTGGGTCAGAGGAGCGATGATAGAGGCGAAGTTCAAGATGAAACGTCGAAAGTAGGAGCAGAGGCCGATAAAGCTCCGAAGCTGCTTCAGGGAGGTTGGCTTCGGGAACTCTGCAACTGCGCGAAGTTTGGTGGGGTCGGGAAGAATGCCGTCCTTAGAAACTACGTGGCCTAAAATTGTGAGTTTTCGAGCGGCAAAGTGGCACTTCTTCAAATTCAACTGAAGCCCAGCGCCGGCGAGACACGTGAGGACATCCTTTAGGCGGAGAAGGTGAGAAGAAAAGTCGGCAGAAAAAAACTACGATGTCGTCCAGATAACAAAGACAGGTCTGCCACTTGAGTCCACGAAGAACAGTGTCCATCAGGCGCTCGAAAGTAGCCGGGGCATTGCAGAGGCCAAAGGGCATAACGTTGAACTCGTATAATCCATCCGGTGTTATAAAGGCAGTTTTCGAGCGGTCATTATCAGCCATCGGTACCTGCCAGTAGCCGGAGCGCAAATCCAAAGAGGAGAAATACTCGGCTCCCTGTAAACAGTCCAAGGCGTCGTCGATTCGCGGCAAAGGATAGACATCTTTGCGCGTGATTTTGTTAAGCCTACGGTAATCGACGCAAAACCGGATGGAACCATCTTTCTTGGTGACCAAAACAACCGGAGAAGCCCATGGACTGTTAGATGGCTGTATGACGCCCCGGCGAAGCATGTCGTCCACGTTGTCAGCAATGACTTGGCGCTCAGAGGCCGACACGCGATAAGGACGCTGTCGTAAAGGTGCGTTTGTACCAGTGTCGATTGCGTGCGTAACGACAGACGTGCGACCCAGAGCAGTGTGAGGAAGGTCGAAGGCAGAAGTGAAGTTCTGTAGAAGAGCAGCGAGTTGATCGCGTTGTGCGGGTGGGAGATCTGCGTCAATAGCTTGTTGAAGAACATCGGGTGGCGTCGAAGCGGTCGCTGTATCGCAAGAGCTGAGCACATTAACGTCTAATGAAGTAGGCGTTGCAGGAAGAGTATTTACAAGCGCGGGATCAAGTTCTTCAATACGACCGAGACACTCGCCGCGTAGCAGGACGGACGGGCACGAAAATGGATTTGAGACGTACATTGCACTAAGGCCATCTTCGATCTTGAGGACCGCAAATGGAAGCAGGAGGCAGGGATGGCGTGAAGCGGCGTCGGAAGGTGTGAAGAAGACAGTCGAACTAATAACGCTTTCACAGGAGAGTGGAACGAGGGCAGCAGAAAATGGAGGAATGTCTGTGTCACTGGCGACGAGGAGTTTTGCAGGCCGGGTAGGGACGTCACACAAGACGGTATCACAAAGAGGTAAAAAGGAAACTTCCGCGCGGGCGCAGTCAATAACGGCATGATGAGTGGAAAGGAAATCGTAGCCCAGGATGATGTCGTGTGAGCAGCGAGACAGTACAATAAACTCGATGGTGTATAAGACGTCTTCGATGAGAACACGGGCCGTGCACGCCGCTGAGGGATGAATGCGCTGTGATGAGGCGGTGCGAAGCGAAAAGTCGGAAAGTGCGGTGGTCACCTTACGAAGACGACGGCAAAGAGCTTCACTGATGACTGATACGGCAGCGCCCGTGTCGACTAGAGCGAGTACTGCGACGCCGTCGACAAACACTTGAATTACGTTAGTGGGAGAACACCGAGGACTTGAAGAGTTCGAACCAAGCGCAGTTCTTGCCCCGGGAACTGCGACTGTTAGTTTCCCTCAACGGTGCCGGTAGAACGGCGGAGTGGGGACGGGGAACGGCGACGAGGGGAAGGTGATCGGCGAGCTGTGTACGTTTGATTGTCACGAGATACAAATTCGGAACTGGGCGGATTTCTCGGCGAGGGCTGGTCTGTATTGTAGGAGTAGTTCCATAGTTCAGGTCGAGAAGGTGGAAGGCGTTGGCGGCAAAGGCGTGCGACATGGCCCGGCAGCCCGCAAGAGTAGCAGATTGGTCGGTTGTCCGCGGTACGCCAAGGGTTCGTAGGGCGTTGGCGTACCCTTGGAATAGGGACATGGAATGCAGACCCAGGCAAAGGCGAAGGAAGGTTGGAAGGAGCGGCCTGGTAGGAAAGAGATGCTGATGGCATGAGCGGCCTGGCCGCAACTTGGGCGTAAGTCAGTGGTGCCGTTACTTGCGCTGGCACGGGGCTGGGCGGCAGCACAGGGCTGGGCGGGAGCATGGAGCTGGGAGGAAGAACGTCAGCGATGTGATCTTGAACGGCACGCCGTATGGTAGGGGCCAAAGACGGAGCCATGTCAGGAACAAGGCGGCCACTATCCTGTAACTGAGGGACCAGCGATAGCTGGCGGGCGACCTCTTCTCGAACGAAGGCTTTGATTTGCTGAAGTAAAGGGCTGTCCTCTGATGGGGTAGAACCGCCCAGCGCAAGTGTAGAGATGGCGTCGTCTCTAACACCGGACCGCCGGGTAGAAGCGCGCTTCTTACGAAGCACGTCGTAGCTCTGGCAAAGCTTGATCACGTCACTCACCGTGGCAGGATTTTTTACCCAGAGCATTTGGCACGCGTCGTCAGAGATGCCTTTCATGATGTTCTCGATCTTATCCGCTTCAGTCATTAGCGGATCGACACGCTTGCATAGGTCCACGATGTCCTCTATATAACTAGTGAACGACTCATCGACTTGCTGAGTGCGCTCACGCAAGCGTTGTTCTGCCCGGAGCTTGCGAACTGCAGGGCGGCCGAACACTTCTGCAAAATTCTTTTTAAATGCAGACCAAGATGGCAGGTCTGCCTCATGGTTGCGAAACCAGAGGTTCGCCACGTCAGTCAGATAAAAGATTACATTGCTTAGCTTGATAGCGTCGTCCCATCTGTTGTAGCTACTGACGCGCTCATATGCCGCCAACCAATCGTCGACGTCCTGGTCGGCTGTGCCACTGAAGAAGCACGGATCACGCTGCCGTAGAGCTCCAGAACACAGCACGGTGGTTGGGAGGGGCGACGATGTCGTGGCAGTGTCATCCGGCATGCTGGAAGCAGAGGGTAACGTGCGGCTTCTTAGTTCCAGGGTGGACGGGAACGTACCCAGCAGCACCTGCACCAATTGTAGGGGTGTGTTTATTCGGTGAACCCAGATGATTCCAGCCGCTCAGGGGAGACTCGCAGCGAAGCGTCAGGCGTGGCGAAAGAGCAAGGCAGCGAACAACTTCTTCGTCCTTGAGAGCGGCAGCACGCGACGCATGTCAGTGGTTATATCGATGAAGATTACCACACTACACTTTGTACAGATTTCCATTTATCTCTACATTGACAAGGAGTCGGTACGTAAAGGGGACATGGTACGAAAAAATTAAAAAATTCAACCTTTACTTTTGTTTATCTTCGAATACTGCATTCTAATCTCCATCTTCTGGATTATAACACGTCTTATGGCGTTTAATAATTACCTTTAAACAACAGCTTTGAAATCAAGAAGCAAGCAGCCAGGCAACCCGTTTTGCCAAGGAAATGCCTTACCAGCCATTTGAAGCACGATTACATGACTGGAATTTAATGTTTCTTAGTTCATCTGGAGTAGAAACATAATTAGGAACAATCTTAGAGCTCTTAGGCTTCATGATAGCATTATAGTCTTTAAATCGCCCGATCTGGGAGCATGCTCCAAGAAATGCCACTTCAGTACCACAGGCTCTAAGGATGTGGCATAGCAGACACTTTAGTAACATTCAAAAGCGGTAAAATAGCTATACCAAAGGCTCTCGAGCCCTTTTGGCTAAACTGAAGTAGTAACACTCTCCACCGGATAAGAGAAGTTGACTGATGACAAGTTTTCCCTGCTGGAAGAGCTGCATTGCAAGTAAAAAAGACAAGGAGCCTACGAAGCTAAACGAGTTGTAGAAAAATATTAAGAGAAATGGAATAATAGCGACGGAGGTCATGCCTATGCAATAAATTGGTCAGTAAATCTTGAGAAAGCAAAAAGCTTGGCAATAAATTAGTTTTTGTTTTAAAGTCTCTTATCTCGACGCAATTTTTTTTACGACGGTGCCATTATTTTTAAAACCATACAAGGCCGAAGGGGAATTCTTTTTCTGTGCTTTATATGAGCAGGGGGGAATATACTGAAAAAAGCTAGTTATGTGAATGATCCTTTTTAATTTTGCGGACAAAAATGATACCAAAACCGGGCTTAAATTTAGTCATCCAGAAAAAAACCCATAAATAATGAATCATTTAATTCTCTTATATTGTTTTCGTTCAGTGGAAAAAGCAGAAATCAGCGATAAGAATTTTATAAACAAGTAGGCGCTATCTCAACTGCTTGTTCAGAAAAATGCACCAAAACATTCCATAATATAGAGGGCAAGAAGGGGAATTGCCCTGTCCTCTTAAGTCCTCAAGGCCCCAATCAAACGAGATGTGAAGCAAAAAGGTCCAGCAGAGAGCAAGATAATGAAAGCAGTGTGACAGTGTGTCTGAAATACGCAGTACCATCCGTAATCTTGCTATTACACAGAGGCGCCAAGCTTGACGCTAGTGGATTGTGCAGCGAACACGGGTCCCTGAGTACGGATTACGACAAGAACCCCGGTTCATTACCGGGAGCGTGAATATCCCCAACTCCGGAAGAAATAGAAACACACCGAACGTCTTAGCGCTTCCAGGTCTGTAGGTCACTGGCGAGTACGCTCGGATGTCTTGAGAAAAGATGAGCAGAGCACAGCGTGAGAGGTGGTAAGTTTCTGACGCAGTATATGCTTAGAAGAGACTCATTTCTTGTCTCGCGGAGAGACGGCTCACATTGCACACATGCGGAATCACCTTTAAGCAATGTTTCGCGATTGCTGAATGCGCCTACAGACCTGTTCCTTGCATGCATACTGCGACTTGAATGTACTTGCTGCTAATATCCACCCGTAAGGCAATACACAAGGTAAAGGCACCCAACAAGGCACTTCGCAGTATCTAAGCGCAGCTCCCACGCTTAGTTCTGAAAGGGGCTATGCGGCAATGCTGTATGCTTTTGCTTTGGGTTTATAGAGTACGGTGTTCCGAAATTCACACCCAACGTAATCTAAATATCAATCTTTCTATTCTGAGCGTGACTTCAGCATCCAGATTGAAGGCACTAAAGACGAGCAAAACAAAAGTGTTAATAAAACTGAAGAATGTCCGGCGTTGCTCTGGTTACTGCTAGACAGTGTTGTGAAACCAGCGTTGCGACACGAGGTAGGGAGAGTGTTACAGAAGAAAAGCTCTGAGAGCTGGCGTATACTTAAACGCACTAATCGAAACGCGAGAAGAGAAAAAATAAATAATCTTGAAAAGGCAATGGGTGTAAGCATTTGATGAAAGAGATATCAAAAGCCTTGTTAACAGCCAGCCAAGAAAGAGACATTTAGCCGAAGGGAGTAGAGAAACCGAACACAACTGTGTTCGCTCCGTGTGCAGTTTTTTTAGCTTCCTTGAACTGTTCGCGCACGTTACATACACACAGTCGCCGATCTTTGTGAAAAATCAAGCGATTTTGTTATGCCACTTTGTGAAAGAGGGATTTTAAACCTGTTTGACAGTGAAGCTCCCTTTCCTCATCCTAACTTTGCATCTTCATACGTACTGCAGATTGAGCGAGGGGAGGGGGGGGAGGCGGAAGGGCTGCTTTGGTTGGAGCTGGGGGAATACATCTCTCGCAAGTGTATTTTACTCTGGGCACCTGCTCACCGACAAGTGGGCGCGCAGTTAACCAAAAGGTGTCCAGTTGATCAGGAGTGAACGGCTGCGCTGGAAGCAGGCCAGAATGGTCCCGTGACCTGGTCATAAGGCCGCCCGAAGGCGAACACCTGTTACGGCGGCACCCGCGCCAACGACAAGAGAAATAAGTGAGGAAGAATGGCAGCAACTGGTCTCCGTGCTTGGCGGTTGCTATTGTGCGATGCCTCCCAAGCGGTGCTGCACTCGTAGGGCCGTTTCCGCCGCATAGGGTGCTGCTCACTGGGAACCACTTGGAGCTGTAACACATGGTAACGGTTGCGCCACAGCGGAGGCGAATGGCAGAAAGGAGTCGGCCAGACTCAGTGTCTCCGCTTGTAGTGGCGGGCGCCACTTTTCTTCTCCGGTGGCCGCATGGGAGCGTGTACTTGGGGACCGACCATTGTCGCAACCTATTGTATAGAACCGAAAAGGCCACTTTTAGCTGCCGGTCGGAAGGTGTCCAGGCTTTCGGCACCGGAAACTGACAACCGGCTTCTGAGCTTTATATACCTTTTATTTTCTCACGTTGTCATTTAGGCGCTTGTTGTATTGATCTTTTGTAGAGTAGGGTATCAGCTGACGCGTTTCCAGAGGATTTGGTCGTTCTCTCTTTTGCAGAAAAGCGCGCACAACTATCTTTCTCAGATTTAGCCAAGCGCCGAACACGTGCTCTCTCTGATTTTCGACAGACCACGATCTCCCCAGCAAGTTCTGCCGCGCATTCTACGGTCTTTTTCTCGGACATGCCCCGCACTTACAAGCGCACTTCCTTTCCTGGACAATTATAAAGCTGTTCGAGACAGATTGCTTCTATGACCTCTTAGCGATTCTCATAAGACTGCTCTTCTTTTAGCCACTCAACAAAATTGGTTTCAGTTAGCACGAGAACGCCTAGAATGTCCCGCGCTCTCTCCACCTGGCATCTCTAAAGCGCGGCAGGAATGCTTCATCTGACAGGCGATATTTCTTGAGAAGCGCTGTTTTGAATTAATTGTGTTCTTGTTCCGACAACCTTGAAATATTTTCAGTCGATTCGCATGGTAGCACATTCTATGATTTCTGTCGCCAGGTCTCGTTGTACTTCTTCCTTCTCATAAACCCTCTCGAAAGCCGGCGTCTGCCTGTAGCCTCAGAGAGTGAAGCCTCGTGCTCAAGCAACAGCTATCAGCCACTTCCACACCTTACTGCCCTAGCTATACACCGCCATCCTTAATGAACGCTCCCCCCCCCCCCTCAACCCCCACGTCCATTTCAGCCTCCTAGAAAGAGCACCACCCGCCCACATACCCAACGCTACCCTCCAGAAGCGCCACCCACCATCAACCAACCAACCAACCTACCACCACCCTGCATAAGGAGTTCAAGAACTATAAGTAAACGACACAGAGAAACAAAAGAGAGACGGCGAAATTGAGTTCAAAGACGCAGTGGGAAAGCAAGCTGCCCTCCTGAAGCGCTACCTACCAGTCGCCACTCTAGCTAGGTGGCTATCCACTAATTACCGGCCACCTTCACCTTCCATAAAAGTTCTGTCACTCTTGTGAAGCCTTGACTTAGAGCTAAGCATTTATTACAGTAAAAGCATGAAGGTAACCACCGAGGGTAATCTAACTGCCTTTCACGTAAGTGCGGCATCCGAAGATTGTTCTTTCCTTAATATTGTTATATTTACTTTTCCTGCGCGGATACTAGGTTGGTGGAGTTTTCGTTTCTAGGATTTAAAAGTCCGCACAGAACATATAGCTTAAATGAACAGGCGGGGCGGACAAATCAAAAAACAGTATTTATTACTCGTCATTTTTTTCCAAAAAGGCTGTATATTTTTATTCGTTAAAGGACTCCAAAGTTCGTGATTCTCAGGAAATCACTGCTGCTGAAATTACAAATAGAATGACCTCCATATGGCATAGTCCTACCACTCGTCCGGGTTATGTATCATATAATTGAAGTACGGTGTTCCTGTTATACAGCTCCAAGTGTTGATTTACCTTTTTACTAGCTAAAAGAGGTTTGCCTACGCTAAAGCACTTCTCGCCATTTTGTACGAATTACCTTTAGCTCTCCCAGAGACACACTGGGCTCACAACGGCTTTATCACTGAACGGCATTGGACCGTTCTTCATGGGAGCGTCGAAACACCGGGAGGTCATGGGGGAGCAATGCGAGAAAAAAAATGCCTGGCAGTTTAGCATTGCAAAGCGTGAAATATTGTGGAAAGCATGATGGGCCATCCAAATTTTCCCAGGTCGGTTCCGAACATGTGTCAATTCAGTATCCGAACTTTCGTGCGCGAGCCATCGAAATATTCATGGTGAGCAAATTCAATTTTAGAAGTGTCCCAGATCGATCCCGACGGTGGTTGAGCTCAATTTTGAATTTTTCGGTGCTGAGCCACCAAAATTTCGAGGGTGGCCAATTTCATTTCTGTAGGTGGGTCAACTAAATTTGGACGGTATGTTCGGCTGGTCGTTTCAGAGCGTTCTCAAGCGCTCTGAGAGGTGAACACAGCTTCGGCTGGTCGAGATCGGGTACTCTGGCCACGTTCGGGCGACTCTTGGCAAGCGCTGGCCTCTCGCTGAAAGCGGCTCCGGACGCTACGGCCTTTCTCTCAGAGCGACCTGGCACTCTGAGTCACGTGCGTGCTTCCCACCGATCCCAGCGCGCGCGCGGTGCCGACGCACGGCGATGTATGTTGGAGCAGGCCTCGATGGCGGCGACAAAGTGGCTGTGTGGCAGTGTAATAGTATTCTAGAGCAGTATAACACTGTTTTGAGATTCTCGAACTCGAGTTCTGCTCAAGTTTCAATCCAACGAAGTACATCAGTACCTGCCGCAGTTTTGAGGCGTGCCTTCACTGTTCTTAGAAGAAGAAATCACCACGCTAACGTCACGGCGCTGACGGCATTCGCAAGTATGGAAAAATCCTAGTACGAGGGGCCTTCTACGGTGTCTTTGCGAGGGAATTTTGAACGAGACAACTTTCCGGCTCATCTTCTGTACATGTGGAAATCCGTTAGAGATGTTCAATCGTCTAAATAGTACAAAACTTTGCGTGTGCAGGGCGGCACTGCAATATTCTAGTGGGTTATAGTGGCAATGTGAGCTGGCCAGCTTTTCTGGTGATGACGACGCTGATCAAACTTGAAACCTGTGGTCAGGAGCCCTATTAAACAACTTTTTGTCAGGGAGTGCTCTGTGGAGGGAATATGTGCTTTGAGAGAATGGTACAGTGCAGGATAAATAAAATGCGCCGAATGTCACTACCAGTCGGATCAGAGCAAAATTAATTATTGCGTTTACTCTCTCACGTGACCGCTCTCAGAGCGCCTCGTATATTTGGCCTGACCGTGGATCCCACGCATGGGATTCGGAGTTAACAGCTATCTGCACGCTCTGGGTCAGGGGATAAAAGTGACCAGTCGAAGATTCCAGGAGACCATGTGAATCCTGTATTCCACCCGTGCACACCCAGATTCATTGGCAGTAAAATTCGACTAAGGTCATTCCAAGGGCAAATGTCGAGCCTCTTATGATATTTGGGACATGCCTGTTGTGCTATGCCATGTGTTGCCGTTCTTACCCTGCAGCGCCATCCCCAATGTTCAGCTCTGCTTCGTCCATTGTCATGAACACCCATTTCCTTACTGAGTCTGGCTGAGGCTTCATTTTCCTCGCGTGAGACATCTTCAAAATCGCTGTGGTAGGCTAGAAGTGCTTTTAGACTATGAAGCACAAGCAAGAAACTTTAGAATGTAGGCAACAAAGAGCGAAGCAATAATATGTCTTTATCTCCGTCTTGTTTTCCATTTTACCTCTCTATACTTACGCCTCACTCATAATAAATGTACTTTCTTTATTGTCACTTCCTTAGGCGCATACATCGTACTTAACTCTTTATACTAGATTGGTTAGCAATGTAGCACTAAACCGGTAATAGATGTTCTGCGCATTGTATATTTCTTGCGTTATAATAACAAAGAGGTACAGCTGTTCACATATCGCAGAATAGTAAAGGCATGTATAATCCTGGCAGGCGGTTGTCTTGAGACGTTCTCAGTGGCCGTTCCGGTGTAGTAGCCTTCTGCGCACTGGCTTCTATAGCGCACGAATTCCGCCCTTCAAAATGAGTTGACAAAAGTCGGGCTTCTCTCATGCGACTCTGCTATGCATTTGCTTTTGTGCGAAATTTTAGGAAGTCATATTCAGCTCACGATATGACACCAGTACTCGTCACCAGCAACGTGTCACTCTCATGCTGCGCAACGAAAGGCAGAGGAGGATACACCAGCTGCTACGCAGCAGGGATCTATAGGTGCTGCCACAATAATTAACGGGAAGTCATCCACGGATTCAGGTTTGTCCTTAGTGCCCGATAGACGCGTTGCTTGTTTTATAGCTGATTTTGTGTCGAAACCAGGAGAGCGCTCAGGAATGTGTGCGTAAAAAAAAAACCGACAGCCAAAAGAGTGAAAGCTTTTTATTGCCTGTTGCGGTTACTACGCTTGCTGCTGGCTTCACAGTGCTCTATTAATATATCAGCCGTCCTGCCTCGCTTCAGGAAAAGAACGACCCTGAACAAAGTACAAATCCTTTTTGTTGCACAAGTCTGGTAACATAGGCACACACTTGCTCATATATGAAGTAAATAATTTCCTGAAAATTTTTCTAGGATATTGCCCGTCAACTGACTTCCTTCCTATCTGTGCGCATATTGCGGCCAGTTAGGTGCATTAAAAACAAGGCGAAGAAATTTTTTGGAGGTTACCGAGGAGTAGCTTACCAGAGTGCAGAAACAAGAAATTGACGGATGCGTGGAAAATGTTGAATAGCATCCATCCATATGTATTTATATAGAGTAAAAAATGCCTCAAGCATATTTTCGAGGAACCCTTTTTGTGCATGAATTTTGGCTATGCACGCACTATCGCATGTTTTAATCATATGCATATCATTGATGGCCAATGGTCACGTAATTATACGTCTCCACTTTAGAGCTTCGTATATTTTCGGCACCGCTCCACCTCTGGTTCTTCTGAAGTTTGGAAGCTAAAGCCTGTCTCGCCTTGGAGAGAATCTAAGTTTCATGAATAATACCTTCTTGTAAACACTGAGCCCGACGCCAGGTACGTCAAAAATCTGTTCTTCTGGGTGGATACCCACCTAAATCCCCCTTTCTTGCAGTGAATAATTATACCCTGCGCCCTTAATCTCGTGCAAGCTAAGCCTGCTATCGATTTTGAATGAAAGAGAAACTTCTAGCGTACCAGTTTCGTCACGTGTTGCGAGTGTGGAGCGCCGGGACCTACTGCCGAACAGAATAAAAAGTGGTCGATGGTGAACTATAAGTATCGGGTGTGTCGAGCAGACACACTTTTCAGTCATGTTTTTCTGCTCTCGCTTCTCTTTCCTCTGCACTATCTTCGGCGCTGTGGCGCTTAATGCGGTTCACCTCGCAACCGGCGGAACTTAACACCAATGGCATTAACCATCTATCACGGATGATGAGCGAGTTAGCGTCGTCCTCGTGATGTAGGAAATGAATGAGCTGTGGTGATTATTCAACCCTAAGAATAACTTTGCGCCGGAAATGCCAAGGCGAGCGATTACAGACGGGTCCTCATATTCTGACAGGTCTTGATAAGAATGACGAGGAACCTGGTAAACCACACACTTTTCAGTGAATAACTTCTCGCCTAATGTTATAGCAGAATAGAAGCTAACACTTGATGTTGTTATCGTTATTTTTGCAATGATTGTAGGACTTCACAATGAGGCATACATTTTTCGTTGAGATCTGTGACATGGGCCTACTTGTGATGCGTTAAGAGGCTGCGGATTTTTTATTAAATCGAGGGACATGTGGGGATCACTTCGTTCTGGATGGGAGCATATCTTTTCATTATCGATGAAAATTGTGAAAGAAGGCGTCATTCAAAAATATTTGAATGCGATCTCGTGGGAAATACAGATGACCGAACGTGAGTCAGATATTGAATGACCTACTTTTGAACTGTTTTACACATAGGCCTACGTAACTGGAAAGTTTCTCAACTATTTTGAACCATAAGTTGTACTTTCACGCAAATCGCTCTGTTGTTTGCGCTTATCCGAACGCATTAAACCTACAGCTATTGCTCGAACTAAACAATAAACCCGTTGGTAAGTTCCTTCATTAACAAATGCCTCCAGTAGACAAATGGGTTTGCGTGAAATGGCCGAGATTGGCAAGACATCACCGGCTCTTGCCTGTAGAGAGTTCAATTAAAACTTGTTCGAGTGTATGTTCTGTATTCACACAAATAAGATGCGGCATGGCTTTTATGTTCTGCGCAACACAACCGCTCACAGGCTGATTTTTTACCCGTACCATTGTGTTACTCAAACTATTAACAGCCTATGTTCTAAACATATAACATATGAAACTAGACAGTGCGTAAAACGAGCCGTACGACGGCATATCTTCCACGCTGCTCTCCTTCAGTCTTTATCTCCCAAATATCCCTCCCTACGCAGAATATCATGCCAGCGATATTGAAACGCTGGCTAAATTCTCTGTTTCTTCATTAAAGAGTCTCTCTCTCTCTCTCTCTTTCATATCTGGAATAAGTCGTATTCAAGTGGAAATACGTGCCGAATCACAGGTGTTCTATCTTCCTTAAAGAGGGGTATCGCAACTTCGTGGTTACTTTACCCAAACCTGTACTCCTTGGATGCTTGACTAACTTCTCAGCGGTTTATATTTTGTTGTTGCTTTCTGCGGTCGCTTTCGTCGTCCTCGATGTAATTTTGTGCGCTGCATATGTTATATGGCATAGTACTGTAGCAATCATATATCAATTTCATGTCAACCACCTTCTGATAAAAAAATTTGCTTTTCTGTTAACTGCTTCACCTTGCGTAAACGCAGCTCTTCACTTTATTGAAGTACATGAGTTCAAAACAGACAAAAAATCAATTTTTAGGGACATTCACATGTACTTATGCAAGCTGTATAATGTATATTCAAAGTTAAACTTTAAATATTTGCTGAGAATAAAGGAAAGCAGCCATTTCGGCGTGTGAAGTCAGTATTTGACACTAAAACGATGATAAAAATAGCATCCGTATACTACACCATTCCAGCTGTCTATTGGGCGTTTTAAGATTTAGCGTTGCACCGATTTAAGGTAAGAATGAACAAAGACAGCAATCCTTCAATCTTAGTGCAATCTTTTTTTTTGACAGCACCTCTCAGCAATCCACCAGATTGTGTACTACCACGAACACCCTGTAGAGGCTAGGGCGCTGCCGGCCTTGCAAGTACGCAGCAGCGTGCTAGTCAGTGATGATGGGCTTTGCGATCGATCAGCGAACACGCGCGGTAGGAATTGATTCGTCTTGGTTGAGGTTACTGCCGTCGCAAGCCTCAGTGTTTTTAACGCTTCAATAGCCTGGCTAGCGAGTGCACTTCCTCTAGTGGTCCATAGTTTACGTCTTCGGGACGCGTACTTGACTCTAGGATGGCGCCTGATGGAATTTTCAAGAACCGATGGCCAGCGTCTCTTGGTCCTGAAGGAGACAACTGTTTGAAAGGTGCTAGTGGCAACCGCTTTCACTCCAGGTGACAAAAATGTTATGCACAATGCTATTCGGGTTTCTTCAATTTTAGCTGCTGTAGAGTCACAGAAGTAAGCCAGCAATGCCCAGAGAACCGTCACTGCCACTGCGTGCACTACGGGCATGTCAAAGAAAAAAATCATTGCATTGTCATGATAAATGATGGAGCACCAAACGACACGTGTGTTAGCAATAAGTGAAACAGCATTCGATTTCCCATATATCAGCAAGGAAAACGAAGACCAGCTGTAGGTGTTGAGCAATACGAAATGCGTCATTACGGACGTATGAGCCGGCAAAAAAAAATATATTTGAGGTCTAACATCCCAAAGCAACGCAGGCCATTAGGTACGCCGTTTTAGAGGCTTCACGGTAATTTCTGCCACTTAGGTTTTTTTTAACTTCCGCTTATATATTACACTAAACGGGCTTATAGCACTTCGCATCTCCGCAAAAACAGCCTCTGCAACATAGATTTCGCCAAATACTTCTGTAGGAGCAAGAGCAACTGTTTTCGTCGTTTCTATTTTCGTATATGCGAAGTAGTTGGCAGTCCGAATGTCGCTTGATGCACTGAGTTCTCACCTCTAGGTACTAACATCCGAGTACGATAAAAAAAAACAGAGCACAGAAGTCACAGCAGCTCTATATTTTATTCTCGTGAGCAGGCGACAATCTAGCCCCCGTCGACAGCTCTTGACAGCTCCATCGTATTAGGAAAACAAAACGTGACTAGGCTATGTAAGGACTGGCGGCACTTTTTAGCATATCTGAATGGCTACTCTTTTAGTATACTCTGATCAGTTGTTCGGAGGTCTTCCGAACATTAGCTTCTTCTATATTACTGGTCCATCGGGTTAATCTATGAATGCAAAGGTCATATTGGCTAAAAGATGGGTAAATAAAGTACACTTTGGATGATCTTTAGGTAGAAGGCCTTCTGTAGAGGGCATAGGCGTTCAAGCCACGATGAAGAACAGAAGTTTGGCGGGTAGTTTAGCATTGCTAAGCACAAAATATTGTGCTAAAGCAGTTTTCTGCAGGGGGATATCATCGCCACGTACCAGCAAGTGAGATTGAGGTGGTCACTTACCCAAGGAGCCTGGTGTGCGCATCTTCAACATTGTCATCGTCAATGCCATTATACCCAATGTGGGCAGGTGGCCTGTGCTCCAGTGTCGCGTTTCTGGAACGCTGTTTCAACGCCGACGGGTATTGCTTTCCATTTAATTCAGATTTAATCTGTCTATGAGAACATGTCTCGGGGATTTTTACTCCATGTAAAGCTCAGAAAAAAAGGACAAATTGCGACTGAACTTTACTTTTCATTCAGATTTCATCAGTCTGTGAAAAATGTGCAAATACGTTAACTTTTATTTTGCATGGCCTCATGGTGCGCTTACTGAGTTTCCTCCCGATTACGCACCCTACTGGAATCTGATGGTTTCTTTTTCCTGTTCATTTTTGCTCTCTTCCTAACGTAACAATGAGCGCCTTCTAAGCATTGCCTCTCGTGTTTGCTTTTAGTTATGCGGCTATGTGTATTTCGTATTTTTTTTCTTAAGTGAGCGAAGCTCTAGTCGCAGTCTTCTATGGCCAGACCACCCACCAAGTTGAGAACGCAGACGTGACTCATCGTAAACGGGCCATAAGCCAGAATTATCACTTCTTAGAAGTTTCGAAGCAATACGTGAGCTTTTTGAGAAAATTCTGAACGGTCATCGTTTAAATTGTTTTTCTGTTTCCTACGGAGTGAACAATTTGTTACCGCGTACAACACGCTTCCACGTCGAGGTTCGCTCTTTGCGTCAGTTCGGAGAAAAGGAGATGAAGTGCGTGACGTTCTGCTGTGTTAGCGTAGATAGCTGCTGAAATCGGCAGTGCATGGGCTTCCTTAAGAAACGAAGCTTCTCTGAGGCAACTCCACCGAGATCTTTAGAAAAATCTCAGCGGCGAATGACCAAAGGAATTCTTTGTGTAGTATTTGAATGCCGAAGTAAAAAATGAAAAAATAAAAAGTCATTCCGTGACGGTAACTATTTATATCCTGGGCGGAACAGAGATAATGCGCCGAGCAGGCACGTAGAGGACACGCGGCGTGAAGGAAAAGAATTGGTTCAGGAGCAATTACGAACGCTCTAGTATATCTGCAAAACATTTTCGCACAAGATTATGCAGCAACGAAATGTGCTGCTCCCGCGCTTTAGATAACATTTCAATGAACAAACACTGCAAACATTCGCGGCATTACTCCCCTCTCAAAGAAGCATCGACCCAATGCATTAAAACAATGAAGGCGACTAGCAACAAATAAAACGGATTGTACGAAAATAAACGCAGAGTGTGGAAACACAGTCCTTTATCGCCCATAAAAGGGCTTTATACAGACGACATGGACAACCTCTTGTCGTACGCGGCCTCGCTGGGATGCTGTCATTCCGTCAGGGATGACTTCATAATCCAGTTCACCGAGCAGATTAAGAACCTTGTACGGTCCGAAATAGATGCGCAAAAGCTTTTCACTCAATTCATGGCGGCGAATGGGCGTCGAAACATGGTCTCCTGGCTTGTATTCTGCGTTGCGTCTTCGTGGGCTGTAGCGTCTGGCGTCGGTCCGCTGCTGGTTTTTGATCCGTAAACGGGCAAGTCTTCGAGCTTCTTCTGCGCGTTGAAGGCAGGCGGCGACGTCGACGTTCTTTTCTTCGGCACTTCCAGTACCTCGTTATCAATTGTGAACTGTTGTTTCCTTGCGAGACTGTTGAACATTACTTTGGCTTTCTGCATGTTAATTTTAAGATCTACTGTTCTGCTCTTCCTGTCAAAATCATTTATCTTGCTTTGCAGCTGATCTCCTAAGTGACTTAGCAAAGCTATGTAATCAGCGAATCGCAAATTATTTAGGTATTCTTAATTAACTCTTATCCGTAACTTTCCTCAATCCAGGCCTCGGAACGCCTCCTATAAAGAGGTGGTGAATAGCACTGGGGAGATTCTATCTCCCTGCCTGACACCTTTTCTTATCGGAATTTTATTGCTGACTTCTTGGAGAACTAGGGTGGCGCGTGCAGTCATTACAAATGTCTTCTAGTATTTTCACATATGACTCTATACCCTGATTCCGCAATGGCTGCATGACTGCTGAGGTTTCTACTGAGTCAAATGATCTCTCATGATCAATGAACGCTATGTGTAGACGTCGGTTATATTGTGCGCATTTCTCTATCAACTGATCAATACTATGAATATGGTCTATTGTTGAGTATCTTTTACGGAAGCCTGCCTGATAATTTGGTTGACTGAAGTCTAAGGTTGTCTTGATTATATTTGCGATTAACTTAGTAAATACCTTGTAGGCAATGAGCAGTAAGCTGGTCGGTATGTAATTTGTCAAGTCCTTTACGTCTCTTTTCTTATGAATTATGATGATTTTAGCGTTCTTCTAAGCTTCTAGTGCTGTCGAAGTTATATGGCATTGCGCATACAGAATGGCTAGTTTTCTAGCATAATCTTTCCTTTGTCCTTCAAGAGGTGTGCTGTTACCTAAGCAGCTGCTTTCCCCCTTTTGTAATGGTCGTAAGGTTCTCTTTACTCCCTCTTTCGTTATTTGTGGGATGTCCCAATGAACTGCTCGGCTGCCTCTCTCAAGAACGTTCTGATTACTGTGGCCACCGTTTAGATTTGTGTAGAACGGTTTGGCTACTTTAACTAGTTTATTCTTGTTGCTAATGACGTTTCCCTCTTTGTCTCTTAGCGCGTACATCTGGATTTTTACCTATGCCAAGTTAGCTTTTCACGGCTTCTAGGCTACGTCCTTTCGTTAAAGCCTGTTCTGTTTACTCTGTGTTAAACATGATAAATTCCTGGCAATGTATACCACAGTCCACGCTCTGCGATTGAGTGATTTCCAGCTTTATGTAGGTATTTCAGCGAGCAGCAAACCTCCCTCTGTGCTTTCCGTCGTGTTCCATGGGGTAATTTATTTATCATATGATAATTAAACATAAAACAGCCCATGACTTCAGTGTGGGAGCATTATTTGCGAAGATAACAACAATGTTATTTGGCCTGTGTTTTGCGTTCCTCAAGGTATTTAGGTTTTATATGTCACAGTTCTGCACGAAACGTTGGTATTAGTCCGTGCTTGGTTATCCCGCACACGCGATGCGGGAAACAAATTTTTACTTTCAGCGTTTTTGTGAGAACCAAAAGTCACGGCGCATCTGTTTTTTTTTTTTGCAATTTGGGGCCCGAAAACTTAACGCGTCTTCAAGTTCCTTTCCTAGAAGTCAGCGGTGTCACACACTTCGACTTTACCGAGTTGTTCGCTGAAAAGAAAAAAAAGAACAACCCCTGAGGGCATGGTGTCGACTACATTTATCGGCTGACGTGACGAGGGCACAGGGAACAAACTTCATAGTGAACGTAAAGTAAAAAGTAAAGAACGCGCAGAGCAGAATGGTATAGAGCACGACTTGTCCGTTTCCAGAAATCCGACCCTGAGAGTGTTTGTTGCTCCAGTTAGGCCGACAGAGCTTGACGTTTTCGCTCTTCCTTTCCAAAGAAATAAGATGTGTGCGCTCGAGAGAAAATCAGCAACGGTTTCCTCGCGACAAGCGGAAAGGGGTGGATTGTCGAAGACAGCAGAAAATCAAAAGTGACAAAGAGGGGCTGTGGAGGCAGCACAAGACTGTGTAGGTTTCCTTAAAGCCGGGTGTGTAGACATCATGAGTGACAGCCGAGATCGGTAGCGTCACTTTCCTGCGGTACTCAGCGGAGCAGAGATATTGAACGGAGACAGTGAGCGCGCAAGCAACGGCTGGAAAGCGTTTGCGTGGAATGCGGGCGATCAAGAATGTGGCAGAAAAAGCAAGAGGATGTCGCATCACGCTTCCTTAGTGAACGCTGATGCTTTTCCTGTCAAATTTTAAACGATGCAAAAATAACCAACGAAACTCTATTGAAATCTAAAATGACGCAACGAGATTCACTCCTATTTGCCTGAAGTCCTATAAGGAGAACATTGAGATAACGTTAAAAAACAAGTATAAGCTGCATATGCCATGTGGCTTAAGATATCATTGCGCTACGCGTACGCTAGTGCGCTTTTGCGTGCCGAGAATGCTGAGTGTTCCGCGAGTTGTAGGCGTCTGATAGTCTATGCTGTATTGCAAACAAAGCTCAATGCGATTACGAATTTGAAGGTGTGGTTAATTATGGAATAGAGTCCAACCAGGCATACGTGCGGCATTCGTTGTTTAGACGGCATAAGGTCTCGAAAAATTTAGGCGTACATTGTTTTCTCAGAAGAAGCATATCCAGGAAAATGCAGGAAATGAGTCTGCACGTAGAGACGACACTTGTGGCACGATGGAAAAAATGCAGACGCTTTAATATGCGTCGCTCGTAGGGAAAGCTTCTACTTGGCAGAAGATCGAAGAATAAAATAATACACAGTAAGCAGCGTTACTGAATACTTAACTGAGAAAAGATAGCTTCCATAAAAGTGTTGCTTCCGGAAGTATAATACATTTATTTTACGAATTTCAGTTGTTGATATTTTTGCAGGCGTGCGCATGGCATGATTCTCTTTAGACACTCTGTAAAGGGCAGCAAAAGAATAAAAACTGGAGCATGTTCTTAGGTGACACCGAAAACCACGTTGGCCAAGGAATGAGGAGCACTGGTTTAAACGACCAGAGGATTTACTTTAACTCTTCGTAAGGCAGCAAGAGGCATGTGGTCTTATTGCTTCATGTTTTTTTCTTTATTTTTTCTCAGACAGTGCCTAAGAGGAGGCCAAGGCTAAAGGCTAAGAGCCTGACGAGGCCTTGACCCCTTGTACATGCGATTGCATCGATGAACAAATCTCGCAGATACACTTGGGTCAGTACAACGATTGCGATAAAAAAATACAAGTTTTCAAAAGGCGGAAACGGGCAAAACGGATGTCATATGTTGCAAATTAAATCTCTCTACAGATAGACCAGTGTGAAACAATGCCCAGTACCTTTAGTAGTTTAACAATGAACTGAAAATATTGTGCGGGGCATGTTGTAGCTTAGTGTGATGGAGAAGTCGTGGTCAGCATACAATGCGCGTCTTGTGGTTGTCAAAAAGCCCGACGGTACTGACCGATTTTGTGTAGGTTTTCGTCGGCTAAATCACATCATGGTACCCGTTGCCGAACCTGTACCATGAGCAGACGTTGTGTTCGCTATGGTGGCGCACAAAATGTTTTTTCCTAAATTTGATTTAACGAAAGGGTATTAGCAAATACCAATGGAAGATTCGTCGAAAGGGAAAACTGCCTTTTCTTGTTCGGCGGGTTTATTTCAGTTTAAATCCATGCCTTTTGCTTTGAAGACGGCATGCGCAATATCCACGAAACTTCTAAGGAAGGTTTTGGATGGGCTCCAAAATGTAGAACACTATATTGATGACAGCCTTGTGAGAATAGATACGTGGAAAGAGCATGTAATTAAGCTGAAAAAACTGTTTGACAGAGCTCAGCAAGACAGGTTGACCATAAAACCGAGAAAACATGAGGTGGGCTTTGAAGCCATTTCAAATTTTCTCTGACACAAATTGGGGATGGGCCATATTGCGACGAAACACGACATCTTGGTCAAAATACAGCAAGCCCAGACACCCACGACCAAGAAAAGTACAGACATTCCTGGGTTTAACGGTATACTACAGGGACTTTATTCCCGATTATGCCCACATAGCCGACCCGCTTGTCGAACTTACTAAAAAGGGGGCAAGCAATAAGCTGATTTGGACTGCTGAACATGAGAATACATTCGTGATGTCAAAATGGCGTATGGCAAAACCGGCCGTTCTGCTTGCTCTGAATTCGGATAAAGAATTTGTTCTTCGCACCGAGATAGAACATTAGGAGTCGTACTTTTGCAAGAAGAGAATTGCATGCTACATCCGGTATTTTTTGCAAGAGATTATCAGGTAGTGAACGCAACTATACTCCATTGTTGAAAAGGAATGCTTGGCGGTGGTGTGGGCGGTAAAGAAATGTCGCATTTATCTTTATGGGAGACATTTCAGAATTCAAACAGAACATCAGCCGCTTGAATGCTTAACCAATGGCAAAATGAACAATAGTAAAGTCATGAGATTTGAGGTTGAGGTTTCCGGAATGACTTCGACCACGGATCTTTAACGTGCACTGACATCGCACAGCACACGGGCGCCTTTGCGCTTCACCTCGATCGAAACGCTGCCGCCGCGGTTGGGTTCAAACCCCGGTACTCCAGATCAGTAGCCGAGCGCTCTAACTACTCAGCCACCTCGGCGGGAAATAGGGCATTTGTTGGGAAGAATTTTTAATGCCAGCAGCGGTGTTCCCTGTTTTCTTTGCCGTCGTCTCCCTTCGGAGCCACCCTGCCGCTCTTTTTGCGGTGCTGGCTATAGGCAGGCATGGGAATGTAAAACAAAGCATATTTCATTTTGGGTCAACCGACAGACAGTATACTTTGGAAGGCATGTCGAAGAATAATTTTTACCAGCCGAAAACAGACGAGGAAAAAGAGGAGAACCTACACAGGCAAGGCTGGTAAAAGTCTGGTACATAAGACAAGGCTGGTACACAGGACAAGGCTCGTAAAGAGGTTCTCGTCTTCTCCCTCGTCTTTTTTCGGCTGCTAAAAATTATTCTTTGACATGTCATACCAACTGGCCAACCATTCAGCCTTGCTTGTCAGGCATATACTGAAAGTTCTTAGGCTCCGCGTCTCTTGTTAATTTTGTGCAAGCGCGTAAATTAAATATGACTCAGAGAAGTTAGCTGCACCATAAATCATCGCGAGCGGATTCCTTGTGCTGAATGTGTCCATTACTCGATCGCCTTCTCTTGTGGGCACTTGTAGGCAGGCGAAACAGGCAGATGCCCTAATAAAATAATATAAGTGCAAGACTAGAATATGAAAGAGCGAATTTCAGGCCATCTAGGTATGCCAAAATTGAAGATGCACACCCGAGTTCAGCAACACGAGCGCGCTCCGAAGGTGCGGTGAAAAATCCACCCGAGAAATCACTGAGACCGAAAAAAATCACAAGACTAAAAGAGCGCTCTGTCAGCGCTCATTCCATAGCCATTTTGTATAAGGAGTTAAGTTTCGTATCAGGAGCTGGGGAATAAGGGCTTTCCCCCGTGATTCTGTTTCTATGTCTGTCCATCAGTCTTTGTTGTTCCTCTTGTTCTGTGATGCTTGCTGTATATTTACGAAAGCATCGAAACAACATCTTCACTTTTGAGTAACCGCCAGTGCCTCGTCTTCCTTATTTGTCTCCGCTTGTGAAGTTTGGGCTATTTTCCTTTGTCAGGAACTAAAACTTCACGAATGCTAATAAAGGTCTTTTTTGAAAACTCTGATAGTTTGCAATATTATATAGAAGTTTATCTAGACGCGAAATGGGAATATTTTGTCAAGAAAAATGAAAGCAGCAAATGTGATGAACGTCGTCATTGAGAGTGATTTTCAAAAACTAAATCAAGTGGCTCCGCTTTATTCTTTTCGACAATGAGAGTTTCACGTTGCCAATACTGTAGATTAAAAAAGGAAAACCCAGAGCTTGGTTCAATGCGCATAAATGTGCGCTGTATATGTATCAAGTGAATAATTTGTGCTCGTATTAACGCACATGGTTTTTAACATGTACATAATCGCTATCACCGACGTAACTGCGAGCAGAAAGCTAGGTATACGTTCAGTGGATACTTTCTCTATTGCGTTATGGAATGAAAATCGCAAGGAGTAGCGGCCCTTGTATTTCTGAAACGTAACTTAGTTTTCAATAG
Source organism: Amblyomma americanum (assembly GCF_052857255.1). Taxonomy (NCBI): domain Eukaryota; kingdom Metazoa; phylum Arthropoda; class Arachnida; order Ixodida; family Ixodidae; genus Amblyomma; species Amblyomma americanum. The sequence continues at coordinate 92,350,338 of NC_135499.1, read as the reverse complement.
GATCGATTTACGCTATGATTTTCTTGACGTTATCTTCGTCGACCTGAGCAAACTAGATATGACGTACGCTGTATGTGCGATGTACAGCACGTTAATAATGAAAAGATTTCTTCTTAGAGGAGCTAATTCTCTTTTAAAAACAACAAAAATGTGCAAAAGGTTGAACTGATATGTGACGTGAAAGTGACATAATGCAAGTATATCAAGTGAGTTGTGACAGATCATCTTAGTTTACTAGCCCAATATGGACTGCTAAACCCAATTTAAAATACATGAGAGGAATATTTGGGCTCAAGGTTAACGAAATCACGCACATATCATATTGTCAATCTACGTAGACTGAAACGCAACGCAAGTGGCGTATTTGATGTCAAACTAGCAGATCGTTACTACATATCACTTCTAGTTTTGTCTGAAAAACCTGATAATAATTATGACACCAGAATAAAAAAAATGGTATGCAACGGAAAATGTCAAAAGTACAATAAGAAAATTGAATTGCATTCGCTTCTCTGTTTTTAGTCAACGTGCACCTGTACAGGAGCGTCATAAACCGTTCAGGACAAGAAACGTAAATTTCTTTATTAGAAATAATGATTAAGCAGACAAACCCTAATAAGAAATAACCACGAAGAATATTACTGAGATTTCCTTTTTAAAAAAACTGGAGATGGCGAAAGTGCTGGCAAAAATAAATGAAAATAAAAAACAAAGCAGAGCTCCAAACTCGGTGAACCCATTTTCAGAAAGCAAGAATGCCGTGACAAAAGAAGTCTTTACAGCGAGCGAATAGTGCCCAGTTATCATCCTTAGATGAACGAATCTGATGTTTGGGCTATAATACAGAGCATCAAAAATTTTAAAGGCAGCCGGGTTTGATAATATTCATCATCTAGATTTGTAATTCACATCTTACGGAATGAAAGTTTCGTTTAAAGGCAGTAAACAAAATTTATGAATCAGACATAACAGTAAAAGAAATGCAAATCATAAATGTTAATCCGGACTACAAGAGTGCAAGAAAAGTGACTGCGCAAATTATAACCAGTCAAGATATTATCCAATATCATGCAAATTTCAAAAAACAATTGGTTTCCGTGATGCAATGATTCTACGAAAAGTATCCGCTGAATAACATGGCTCACTTTTGGTTTACAAAGCTTAAAAACAGAGATTTTCACAGAAAGAAATTATGGGATATTAGCAGATAAGCAGAAAATAATAGCTCAGTCTTAGCTGTATGTTAGGTTAAAGAGAGGTGTTCTACATGGTGGAATCTGATTTAACATTAGTGAAGTTAAATATAGGTTTCGAAGGTATCTTTTATTATAATTTCTTAATTATTTGCTTGAACGACTATAACGCGTTGAAGTAGAAGATAGCTAGACAGAACTCGAATTATTAAAGTGTACTGTAGCCCGCGTTGGCTCAGTCGTTATGGCGTTGCGCTTCGCACCCGAAAGACGCGGGTTCGATCCCGGCCGCGGCGATCGAATTTTGACTGAGGCAAAATTTAAGAGGCCCGCGTACCATGTGATGTCAGTGCACAATAAAACACCCCAAATGGTCTACATTTCTCGAGCCTTTCACTAGAGCGTCCCTCAAAGCCTGAGTCGCTTTGGGAGGTTAAACGCTCATAAACCAAACGTGTAGTGTGCCTAAAGGAAGCACTTGAATAATAATATTTAATATGTATTTTTCTGTTCCCGGCGTGCTGCCACTGAAAAAATCTGTAGCGCACTGCACTCTGTTCTATTTCCGTTTGAAACTCAGCAACTTTTTTTGTAAGTCATCGTTGTCGGACATCAGTACACATCTCCAACACACTTAACCTTCGTAGACATCACAACGCGTTCAATTGATGCCCCACTTACATGCTTAAACTAACGACCAGTCATGGCGCAACTCGAAGAGTTGGCAGTAGCGAACATGAAGCGGATAGTTAAGATCCGTTTTAAAATATTGGGCCAGCAGTCCGACGCTCTCAAATCCTGTGTGCAGTCCGTCCGCAGCTTGGAAGCGCCACAGAGGCAACGATAAAAATCCGTCGTGGATGTATCGCACATCGGGGCAGAGTTTTTTTGTTCCAGCAGAGATGACGAACTCTGGTCTTGAATTTGGAGACCTGGTTGTCGAACGATCTCACGAAGCGTCGGTTTGATAGTCTCCTCCGAAGATTTGGGCCACGAAGAAGAGGAAGGCTGACACCTGTCTTCTGGATTTCCGGTAGCTTCCAGCGAATCTTTTCAACGAGTAGTGTCAGTCTCCCCAGGGACGAAGAAGACCCATTTCATTCGATGTCAACTGTTTGAACGTGTACGATCAGGGTGTTCACGTTCGCAGGGAAGTACTGCAGTGCAGCAGCAATGGGACGTCGGTACACGAGGCCCCACAGTAAGAAATGATGGAAGAGGCCTCTGGGCGACTTTGCGTGAAGCGGTTAGGTACGTACTGGGTCTAATTTACGGTCCCTTCCTCTCATTCAAAACATTGCTTCCAAGGGGGAGATTATGTAACTCCTCAATCACACTTTGTCCTTATATTGACAAAACTGTTTCATTGTAAGCCTGCCCTGATGAGGGGCATGACCTCCGAATATCGCGTCCGATGCTCTTACCAACTGAGCTACGGCGACGGCTGTCCAATCTGCTGCTTTCTTGGCTACTTATATTTTGCCTGTAAGCTAACCTTGAGAGCGTTCACCAGCGCCACCCTCGTCCATAGGGGTGGACGTAGCGCGTCCTGTAATACCGCAAGTGTTACGTAGAACGTCACCCTCTTATGCTACTTGGCATCAAGTCTGCCAGAACCGAGACCCTCGTTAAGCTATTAGTAGACAAGGCAAATGAAATGAGGGGCTCATTTGACAAACATATGAAGGAAGCCAACAGTCACCGAAACCTAGGTGCACTGTGGAAAGTTTCTATATTTTTTATTTGTAGTGCCGATCAATTGGTTTAAAGAAAATTACTTATAGATTAGCAAAAAAAATCAACGATGCCGCCTGTGGTATCCGAACCCACGACCTCGAAATAACATGTCCAGTGCTCTCCCCTGTGCACCTTGGTTTCGGTAACTGTTGGCTTCCTTCCTATGTTTGTCAAACGAGCCCTTCATTTCATTTGCCTTGTCTGCTAATAGCTTAACGAGGCTCTCGGTTCTGACAGTCTTGATGCCATTGGTACCACAAGAGGGTTCTCGCACAGTTTCCGCCCTCGCCGTAGCTCAGTTGGTGGAGTACCGGACGCGATATTCGGAGGTCGTGGAGGTCGGTGGCATGGTTGCTTTTTCTGCTCCTTTATAAGTAATGTTTTTTAAACCAATTGATTGGCACTTCAAATTAAAAAGAAATAGAAACATTCCCCTCTGCATCTTGGTTTCGGTGACTGTTGGCTTCCTTTCATATGTTTGTCAAACGAGTCCCTCATTTCATTTGCATTGTCTGATATATATATATATATATATATATATATATATATATATATATATATATATATATATATATATATATATATATATATATATATATATATATATATATATATATATATATATATATATATATATATATATATATATATATATATATATATATATATATATATATACATATACATATATACACCGCATCGAGTATGCAGCGTACTCAGCTACTGCTATTGCAGGTGACCGTCACTTGGGCCGTTTGCTCAGCACTTCCCGGCACGTGCAGACTGCGCACCGATGATGCGACACCACCTCGGCATGCCTTGGTAATCACGGCGCCGAATCCAGACCAGACTTCAGCGCACATCTGGCAACGGCGATTGGGGACTACAACGGACACCACCGAAAGAAGTTTAAAAGCCAGCCAGCAAGCGTCCACTTCGGGCACTACACCGCATTGAGTATGCAGCGTACTCAGCTACTGTTATTGGAGGTTAGTTACGTACGGTATGCTTCATGCTTTAGAAGTAACAACTGCTGTTTGATCGCGGTGTCATGCCCACTTGAGTGGATTGATGTCTTAAAGCGTTCTAATTTACTTCTGTGTTCGCTCTACTCTGCAATGTTTGATTTGCTCCTCTTGCTTTCTGGCGACGTTGAGACGAACCCAGGTCCAATGTCAAAAGCTGAGGCGGATGCGTTTGCCTCGGCTCTTGAGTCGATACAGAAACTAGAGGCCGCACAAGAGGCGCTCTTGACAGAATTAAAAAAGCACAAAGGACAAACAAGCTGCCACTGATAATGAACTCATCATTCTAAAAGCCAAGGTTGCGGCGCTTGAGTTGGTCACTTCCTCAGAAAACGCTGCAGATTCGAGCGTGAAGGAAAAAGGAATCAAAACTTTAAGTGATGCCTCAGATCAGCTGCAAACAATGACTTCAAGATGTGAGGACGCAGAAAACAGGCTCAGACGAAGTAATTTGCTGTTTTTCGGGATAGAAGATGACCTTGATGAGGACTGGGCTTCCCCTGAAAAGGAAATCATAAAATTCTGCTCTGAAAAACTGCAAACTGAAACAATCAGTTCGCAATTCGAACGCGTACATAGGCTTGGGAAATACCAAGAAGGAAAGAACAGACCTATAATAGCTAAATTAACTTTTTTTAAAGACAAGCAACGCATCTTGTCATCTGCACACAAATTAAAAGGCTTAAAATATTCAATGGGTGAAGATTTCTCCCCAGCTACGCGACAAGCTAGAAAGAAGCTACATGACTTCACCAAACCTCAAAAAGTTCCTTTTAAACTGTCAGTAGATCGGCTGTTTATAAGAAATCAGACTTACACGTACGACAAAAACACTGATACCGTTGTCATGTCGCAAAGATAGCTAGACATAAGCACTTGCTCACGGGCTCTTCCACAGTCAAATCTACCTATCAATGGGTCTTTGTTGACACTATCTTACGCAAACATACGAAGCATCATGCCCAAGCGCGAATTAGTTTGCTCTCTGCTTGACGATAACGAATCTAATATTCTTGTTCTTACCGAAACATGGCTAAATCCTGACATTACTGACGACGAAATTCTTCCTGATAACCATTCTTATAATATTTACCGCAAAGATCGAAATGGCAAGAGAGGCGGGGGCGTTCTTCTTGGTGTTAAAAAGTCATTATCTTCACTTATTATCGACACGAACTCATCTCTTGAGATAGTGTGGGTTGAAGTAATAATAAATACGACCAAACTACTGGTAGGTGCTTGCTACCGTCCCCCTGACTGCAGCACTTCTTTCGTTACAGAACTACGCAATAGCATAACCACGGCCCTCCAGCTCTGTCATGCGCATTCTGTTTACTTATTCGGTGATTTTAACTTTCCGCTCATAAATTGGCGTAATCTATCATCATCTTGTCGAACAACTGTGGATTTTCTTAACTTAACTTTAGATCTTAACCTGTTCCAGGTCGTTAACAAACCAACCCGCGGTACTAATATTCTAGACCTTATACTCACCAACACCCCCGAAAAAATTGAATCTTTAGGTCATCTAAACGGCTTTAGCGATCACGACCTTCTTCAGGTAACAATCAGTGTTCCACTACCCTTTTCAGGGATCTCAAAGAAAATAATACGTGATTATAATAAAGCAAACTACTCTAAAATAAATGATGAACTTGGAGTATTTTTCAACCGCACGCTACTTCCTTCTTTTTATAATCACTCGGTGGAAGATAACTGGGTATGTTTCAAGAATAAAATGTCTACTCTAATTAACAAATATATCCCGTTGATCTCGATATCAAATGACAAAACAAATCCTTGGTTTACTAATGCCCTACGTAAGCTTAGGAATAAAAAGAAACGTCGGTACAATACCGCTAAACGCGTCAATAATGCTCCTTCGTGGGAAAGGTACAGCCTTTGCTTAAAAACGTACTGTTCTCCCTTAGCTGCAGCTAAAAATAGATATTTCTCCACAGATTTACCTTCTCTCTTAAATTCGAATCCAAAAAAGTTTTGGCGAGTTATATCACCTGACCGTGACTCTAACCAGATAGCCTTGCATAGCGATACAAATACTCCCCTCCCTGACAATGTGTGCCCCTCTGCGTTTAATACGTTTTTTTTTCATCGATTTTCAGCCGCGAGGATCATACCAATGTACCTGATGTTGCTGATTTTGACTGGCAATTCATGGAAAGTATTGAAATCTCGGTGGAGGGAATTGCATGTCTTATTAATAATTTGGAAGTTTTCTACTTCATCTGGTATTGACAATATTAGTTCCAAGATATTAAAAATACCATTTCTATATCCAGTAACATTCTGTACCATATATTCAAGCAGTCTTTGTCATCGGGACAGCTGCCCAATGACTAGAAAATGGCCAACATCATACACATATTTAAAACTGGGAATAAACACTCCCCGGAAAATTACCGTCTAATTTCATTGACCTGCATTTGTTGCAAGATGCTCGAACATATAATTGCTACTCATATTTATAATCACCTAGAGTCCAATAACTTCTTTTTTCGCCATCAACATGGTTTCAGGAAAGGATTATCATGTGAGACACAGTTACTCGAATTCACGACTCATCTGCACCTTAACATGAACAATAACCAGCAGACCGATTGCATTTTCCTGGACTTTTCCAAAGCATTTGATCGTGTAGCTCATTGTCGCCTTATTGCTAAATTAACTGCACTTCGAATTGACTCCTTCACTCTAACATGGCTTCGTAATTTTCTTTCGAATCGTCAACAGTTCACAGTAGTTAATAATATTGCTTCGTCTCCTACTTACGTTACTTCTGGTGTGCCTCAGGGCAGTGTTATGGGCCCTTTACTCTTCCTAATTTACATAAATGATTTGCCACTTAATGTTTCTTCTCGCTTACGTATTTTCGCTGACGACTGCATCATTTAAGGATCAATTAACAGTACTGACGACCACCTGGCCCTTCAAAACGACCTTAGCCTAATTCATAGTTGGTGTAACACCTGGTTAATGGCTCTAAATGTGTCAAAATGTCAGGTAATTTCTTTTAGTCGTAAGCGTGACAACTCACATTTTTTATACAACGTCAATAATAACGAATTGTTACATACAGTATCGTATAAATATTTGGGTGTTCACCTAACCGATAACTTCTCCTGGACAGACCATATTACAGCCGTTTGCGCAAAAGCTTCAAGGGCATTAGGTTACCTACGTCGTAATCTGAGTAATTCACCTTCCCACATCCGCAAATTAGCCTATCAAACATTTGTTCGTCCTCAGCTCGAGTATGCATCATCCATTTGGTCCCCACATCCTACATACTTAATCGACATGCTTGAATCAGTCCAGAACAGAGCTGCGCGTTTCATTTCACGTAATTATAGCCATCACTGCAGCGTAACGCAAATGAAACTTGATCATTCCATACAGCCTTTAGTTCTTCGCCGTAATATCGCTCAGTTATTCTTGTTTCACAAATATGTTTATAATGCCACACAATCCACACTACATATCCAGACCGCCTCGAACACGTCTCGTCGTTTAAATAACCACTTAAGTTTTGCGCGCATGTACGGTACGACACATGCCTTTAACTTTTCCGCACTCCCTACCGCCATTCGCTTGTGGAATAATCTGCCTGATCACGTTGCTTCCGAGTCAGATCAAGAAAAATTTCGTCATCTCCTACACGAGCATTGTTCATAATAGCACTTACAAATAACTTTATCTCGTTTCTTACACTTGGCAATCTGCTTCAAACTTCTTGTGATAATTGCGATGCATTGCTATCTCGCTCCTGTGAATTGCTATTTCATGCTGCTTCGTGTGTTCACTTGTATGACCTGTATATATTATTGCTTTTTGCGTCTTTTTTCCTGCATATCACTTCAAGAATTGTACTCCCTGATATGTGGATTCTTTGTGTATTTTACTTTCTAGTATTATTGCCTTACGTTAAGTTTTACTCATGTTATTTCCTTAAGTGTACCTTTGTGGCCTTTCATTACTACAGTTGTTCCTGTTTCATGTTTTTATCTTGGTAGTAATGTTGATGAGCCCTGTATTGAGGTGTATCTTTTGTATACCACTTTAGAAGGCTGCTTACTCTGTAACCCCCCCTTACACAATGCCCCCATGGGGCCTGTAAGGTATTTTAAATAAATAATATATATATATATATATATATATATATATATATATATATATATATATATATATATATATATTAGCAGACAAGGTAAAGTAAATGAGGGGCCCGTTAGACAAACTTATGAAGGGAGCGAACAGTCACCGAAACCGAGGTGCATAGGGGAACGTTATCTTTTTTTTTTTTAATGTCTTATGCTTATCAGTGGGATAACATTACTTAGATTAATTAATCGCTTAAAGAAAATTACTTATATAAAGCAGCAGAAAAAACAACCATGCCGCCGGTGGGATTCGAACCCACGACCTCCGAATATCGCGTCCGGTGCTCTTACCAACTGAGCTACGGCGACGGCTGTCCAATCTGCTGCTTTCTTGGGTATTTATGTTCACTGGGTGTAAGCGAGCCTTGAGAGTGTTCACCAGCGCCACCCTCGACCATAGCGGCGGACGTAGCACGTCCTGTATTACCGCGAGCGTGACGTGGAACGTCATCTAATGGCGAGGGCGGAAACTGTGCGAGAGCCCTCTTAAGCAACCTGTGGCATCAAGACTGCCAGAACCGAGACCCTCGTTAAGCTATTAGCAGACAAGGTAAAGTAAATGAGGGGCCCGTTAGACAAACTTATGAAGGGAGCGAACAGTCACCGAAACCGAGGTGCATAGGGGAACGTTATCTTTTTTTTTTTTAATGTCTTATGTCATAAGACTCGTCTAACTTACCAGATGCGGGACAAAAAGTTAAACCTATGGATAGGAGGCTCAGCTGGGCAGGCGTAAGAACCTTTTGTGAAAAATTCACCACATTTGTGTACCCCCACGATGTTTCACAGTTCCCAGCTGCGGACCCCGTACCAACGACATTCGGAGAACTGTGAGCCGTTGTGTCATTCTCTTAAAATGGGACAACGGTCTCACGGCAAGCAGCTGCCAACCGAACGTTAGAGCTCAACATGGACGACTTGGTTCCCGTATATTCGTCTGAAGGAAGCGAAACTTTGTCGCGTGCTAGTTTTTTGCTTTTATCGTTGGAGACTTCCTGCCTTCTTTTTATCTCGTAGTTTTTCAGTCGCACAGTTCAGCAGGAGATAGAGCATGCTGTCGCATCTGTGTTTCCTCAACATCTCGAAGTTCGGCAACCTTCCGTTTACTGTGGTTGACCACAGCTTCTGTTAGCTATAGCGATGCTTCCAATAGTATAATATCCCATTCCTCTTTCTCTCTCTGACTGAATGTGGACATGGACAGCGTACAGACCAAACGAAGTCCCCTTGGAGCAGTACCCCGCGACAGGTAGGACGTTAGGTGAGATGCATGCAGCTCAAATCTCACGCGCTTATCAATAATTTTCCTCACTGACAGGAACGGCTGGGACCGCGTCTGCTCTCCGCGGGCCGTACTTTTTGCAACAGGTAGTCAGTATATTCAGGTAGTCAGGTAGTGAGTATATATATATATATATATATATATATATATCATTTATTTATTTCATAAATACTGCCGACTGCCCTTTGGCGGTCAGGGCAGGAGTGCACAAAGGAAAAAAATTACAAATTGGCAACAACAAAATAACAGCGACAAAGGGCGATTACAGTACGAGGACAAAATTCAATAAGACCAACGGGAAGCAAAAAAAAAAAAAGAACAGGCAAATCATCCGACGTCGAACAGTCTAAGTGAACAGAATAAAAACAAGGAAACCGAAATACACTGTGTACTAGACACGCTACTGCGATACATGAGCCGAAACAGCAGACAAGAAGGATTCTGAAGATACCAGGTTGGTGATATCGCTTGGCAGTCGGTTCCATTCGGAAATGGTGCGTGGAAAGAAGGAACAAGAATATGCTTTTGTTCGGCATCGTGGCATCAAGATAGTCCTATATATATATATATATATATATATATATATATATATATATATATATATATATATATATATATATATATATATATATATATATATATATATATATATATATATATATATATATATATATATATATATATATATATATATATATATATATATATATATATATATATATATTGAGAAGTAAAGCATGCGGGCTTTTTACGCTTACTGTCGAAATAGTGAAAATTTGAGATTAAACCAACGAGGATGGCCACGATACTCCTCACAGAGTCAGGGAAGTCAGGACAGCAGCTTGGGCATGTTAGTTAGTCGTTTGTGATCTAACCTGGACCTATCCATAATAACTTGGACATATAATAAATAACCGTGCGCTAACCGTTCGCTAGGTTATATGCGCCCTAACCTATTGCTCGCTTCTCCCGCTATTAAACAACTTGCTATTCAAACGTTTTTGCGACCCAAGCTGGAGGATGTAAACGAAATTTTTAATCCACACCTGTGCTATGAAGTTAATTTTAGTCCAAGGACCCCGACTCTTGTCTTCAGTAAGGGTGCGGAGGATCTAAGTGGCGGAGTGTTGCAGCCAGGAGGACACCCTCACGCTGAAGCCGAGGGCAGTCACAAAGTAGGAGCTCTATTGTTTCTTCGCACTCGCATTTCTCACACGCAGGAGGGTCTGCCAGTGCGATTAAGTGGGAGTAGGCATTTCTAAGTGCCCCTCCCAGCCACAGGCGGCACAACAGCGCGGCATCGCAGCGCGAGAGGCCGGACGGAGGCTTGATTTGAAGTAAGGGGCCGAGGCATGCGAGTTTCCAGGAGAAGACCATGACGGTAAAACCTTATTTCGGCCAAGCATTCGCAGGTGTCCTGCTGAGTCAATCTTATCAGTGGTATCTGGACAATGCTAGACCTGCCGTGAGCCGATCGAGCTGCAGAGTCAGCTGCGTCGTTTTCGACAATGCCACTGTGTTCTGGTATCCACTGGAAGATTATGTCATGACCCTCTTTCTGTGCCCGGTGCTGAACATTTCTTAATTCAACAACGAGTTGCTCGTTGCCGCCATGGCATAAAACAGAATTAAGACATTGTAGGGCTGCTTTTGAGTAAGAGAACGCAGCCCATTTGTGGGATGGTTGTGCACCGATGTACTGCACAGCCGCACGAAGAGCGGCAAATTCTGGCCGGATGGATGGTGTCCGATGCCAAGTTTGCTGGTTAATACTGGACTGTCTCGAAGAAATGACCACGGCAAAGGTTGAACTTGTAGCTGAGACTGAACCATCTCTATACACACGAGTGTGGTAATTTTATGCGGCGTGGCGTACGTAGATTGTTCTGGAAGAACTCAGGACTGAGTGCAAGGTTCTGAACTATCAGTGTGTTCCCTGTGTACCCTGCAAGTACTGACCAACGGACGCATGGAATAGTGATCTCCCTTACCTCTCTCCCCTTTCTATCTCTTCCTCCATTCCCCTTGCCACATGTAGAGTAGCATACAGGGCGTCGCCGTTGCCTAGTTAACCTCCCTGCCTTTCCGTTTATCATTCTCTCCCTCTAGGCCCACACCTCAGTAACCTTATTAATACCCTCGAGTCGGTTGAGAACCCCGTAACACAATTCATTTTGTACAATTAATCCTATGATTCCAGGATCTCAGCAGTAAAAGCTTGAATCAACTTACTCTCTCCAGCCTCACGCCGTAGGATAGCGCGTTTTAGCCTTTTGCATAAAAAAAATTCATTATTTTTCTTGTGATAACCAGTACATAAAAAGAGGCCAGATACTCAAGCCTGTGTAGGCCACATACTCGTATGCCTTGTACCACTATGAACTCTTTAATGTACTAGACCCCCCCCCCCCCCCGCGTGCCTTTTAAGTTATTTCTTTTGTGTGTTATATAACTTTGTTTTGCATTCACCTGCTGACCAGTAATTCCGGACATCAAGAACCATCCTAGCAACGGTATTTCGGTCAAGAAAATAGAAAGGTAGCTGTACCACACAACTTATTTTACAATTTCTGAGAAGAAAATCCTAACCTTATTGTTTCTATGAAAGAAGGCTCAACGTGCGGCACGTGCTGTATTTTACGCGTGCCATCAAAGCGAAAAACAGTTAATAATGACTGCAGTAGAGTTGACAGCTTAACTATCACAGCGGTTCTATTTGAACATATCAGTGCTGTGCCTAAAGCAACCCAAAACTGAAGGCAAGACAACAGAAGCGTGCGCCGAAAATTTTCAAACCTGCTGTATTTTTTTTTCTAACCACGGTATTTATTTCAAGAAAATAGAAAGGCAGCTCTAGCAATCAGTGTATTTTACAACATCTGAGAAACGCATCCTAAGCTTCATGCTTCTACGAAAAAAGGCTCAAAGTGCGGCACGTGCTATATATATTTTGCGCGTGCTATCGGAGCGAAAAACAGTTAACAATGACTGCAGTACAGTTGCCAGCTTAACGATGTAAACTTTTCTGTTTGAACATGTCAGCGCTGTGCATAAAGCAACACAAAACTGAAGTCATTAGAACAGAAAGGTGCGGCGAATATTTTCACACCTGATGCTTTTTTTTTTCTAACCACGGTATTTCTTTCAAGAAAATAGAAAGGCAGCTATAGCAATCAATGTATTTAACAATTTCTTAGAAGCGCATCCTAAGCTCAATGTTTCTATGAAAGCAGGCTCAACAGGCACGTGCTGTATTGTGCGCGTGCTATCGGAGCGAGAAACAGTTAACAATGACTGAAATGCAGTTCGCAGCTTAACGATGTAACTTTTCTGTTTGAACATGTCAGCGCTGTGAAAAGCAACCCAAAGCTGAAGTCATTAGAACAGAAGTGTGCGCGTGAATTCTCAAGCCTGACGTATTTTTCATCCGAGGGTGCTAGCGATACAGTAATTACATAAAATCCGTCTGCACGTGGCATAGATTGCAACTGACAAAAGTGGTAACTGACTTTGGATATCTGGCTTTTGCTGTTCCGGAAAAGTTCTTCTTTGCTGTACGGTATTAAATTCGCTGTCATTGGAGAGGCGTGCAGTGCGATTCCCAAAGGAACTCAAGGCAATTGTAGAATCAGAGCTCGATTACAGCACGTCGCAAGGACAAGCTTTGGCAAAAATAATTATTCTTCAATGTGTCTCAATTTGTCCCGGAAAAATAGCGCTATACTATTTAGTTCTGCATTTTACTGTTCAATAATGAAGAAAGATTCAACACACCAAGGAGAGACAGGGAGAATAAACTTTTAATGTACGAAAGGAGACCAGACGGTGTGTCGGTGGGGAGCTTAGTCCATGACTCCAGTAGCTACCTCCGACGCTTGGCGATGGTGACCAGCGCCGGCTGGTCTTCCAGGGGGCCGCTTGTCTGCGACATCCCCAACTGGCCCAACACCGCGCTAAGCGGCTTTAAGTTTTTGGGTTTAGCGGGGCATGGAAGTTAATGACTGTGATGGTAGGAATATCACCAAACCAGGTACATATATCTGCTTTCGTGAATGCTGTGTCGGTGCTGGATAATGGGGAAAGTAAGTGTGTGGATGCGTCATTGGTGGTAGGAGTCCGCCGGAGAAATTTGGTTATGTGGCGGGCGGTTGTGACGCTGATTTGCACGGAGGGTTTCTAGGCGACTGATAAAATGAGTTGGCAAAGGGTAGAGTCAGTGTGCTGCATTCTGCAGGTATCTACTTGACCTTGAACATCGGCCCTTATATTGTCATTGAGACCGGCAGGCATGTGCTGGGACCCTGGTGAGGACGTGACCATGTTGGAGATGGCTGCCCAGGATGCGGAGAACTGTGAGTGGGACACGACCTCTCTTGGAGGCACTTTAGGTGTCTGATGGTATACTTCTGAGTTTTTGCAAGTGCTACAATATGAAACTTTCACCAGTGTGGAAAATTTCAATCCTCCAAAATATACGGCCCTTTACTGAACAATTTGTCCGAAATCCACCTAAATATGGCCTCTCAGAAAGGTTTGGGACGGATACGTTACAACGTCTTCAGTGCGACACTGGCTGTAATAGTTAAGTTCGTTTCCTCCTTAGTTTCGTGTATTGTAATGATCAGAAAATTTAGACATATCCGCAATAATTTAAACAACGTGTCCATTACCTTCATAAATTGCATGGTTCTCGACTTGATTTTTTTAGGGCCCCTATCCCTGACCATAACGTGCTTCGCTATGGCGGAAGATGCAAAAGATAAAATAAAACTTAATCAACAATTGCATGGCGCCAGTTTGCTTACTCGCAGATGATGCCGGCTCTCAATGTGATGCTGAATGCTCAAAGGGACATTCCCTATTCTATGTGCTAAAGTGCAGTGGCGTCAATCTAGGCGTTAGAAAGAAAAACAAGTCAAGATGCCCTCAGAAAATAAAAGGCGCAGAATTTTTTTTATCAGTGAAACCGTCTGCATTCATTCGCGTATTGCTTGGTTACCTATCAAAAAGTTTTCAAGATAGAGTCTTTCACTTAAAACTTTGCACAAGTTTTCAAAATAGGATTTTTGAGTTAATAAGCGCATTCTTCGGCATAGCATTTTCAGCTGTGTAGTACATCAGAATAAAGCAAGGACGTGCTAACTAGCAGGATGATTAACTACTATTTAATTGTTCACGTTGTAACTCTTACTGTTATGCCTCTTTTTAATTTTTGAGAGGCGTGTAGCCGACCACAAGTAATATCTATATCAGTTTTTGCAATTTTGAAACCGCGGACGCACTTGGCGCTGTGACCCAACAATTTTGGCTACATCGCGCCAAAATGCATGCGCTTTCGAGAAGCCTGCAGGCAAAGCAACCACTTCACTATACGTAACTCATCGAAATAGCCAAAATTTATTGAGCCACAGCACCTAGGGCAATCGCGTTTGTGAAATTCTAAAAATTTATATGGATATTACCTACGGTGGGCTACACGCCTGCCAATAATTAAGTAGCATAATAGTGACAGCTAAAAAGTTGACTATTCAGCATTGCTCAACCACACTGCAAGTTCAGAAGTCTTAGCTGTATTTGAATCCACTACATCAATGGCAATGCTTTGCCGAAAAAAGCGCTTTTTTATCTAAAAAAAATGAAGTTTTCCCTCTCCACTCCGCCCCCATACTTTTTTTGCGCATGCGCACAGCTGTTGCTGCTCTGTTTCGCCGGCGCGCCTCACCGCCGCCAGCAGTGCCTGCTCCGCACCACGTGACCAACCACGTGACCAAGGCCACGGGGCCGTCACAGACCTCAAGGGGTGCCACGTTGAAGGCTCGAAGAGCTGGCGTAGTGTAGCTCTCGCTACAAAAATTGGCAGTGGCTTAGCTCAGCTATGACAGGATAAAGGTAACGAGAGCTGCAGTTCCCCCGTGGTTGCGCATGTTGTCGAGCGGGTTGTTGTGACTATAATGTTAAGCTTTGAAGAAGTATTCGGAGAAACACATTGTTTTTTTATTCAGTTGTTTTGACTGAGAGAAAGGCTGTCCGATCATCGGTAAAGTAACATGCAGTTCTCTCAGTGCTGCATACATATTATTTAGACTTGTTGGTTCCTCTCAGATACGCACGCTGCTATGCGCCACTTGTCACGCTCCGTCTCTCGGCGTTTCCGCTTGGCAAGATGTTCTCCTCTTTGCTCAGAGTCTCCGCCGCTCGTTTAGCCTTCTGATGTTTATTCTTTCATTGCAGAGCGGCCAGGTGCCAGGCGACGACATCTGGGTCTGAATAATTGATCTCCTGACGTATCACCTCAACTTTTATACATACAGCCGCCCATACGCAGTTTATCGACAAGACCCCGCACGGTGCAGTGGCGGCGGCCGAGCTCTGACGTCATGCGCCGCGCCCCAGCTGCCCTTCTCCGGTTGCAGCGCATGCGCATTGACGCGCGGCGCCGGCGGGCAGAAGCGTTGGAAGCGGTGTGTATACTGCAAGGGAGACTATTTGAAAGGGTTGCTGCACAAATGATTGCAATGTTAACAGCATTTTTAATGGACTCAGTCTCGGAAATTTATGGACAAAAGTTGTATAATATTCGTCACATTCACATAGACGCAATTAAATTACAGCAAAAACGCATAGAGGCATACTGTAGAACGAGTGCATCAAAATGAACACACCATATTGATCATATTGTAATAAGCACCATTAGCATTGAAAGAGAATATCCTCAATGTGGATTACCTTATGCGGTTTCGTCATTAGCAAGATCCCCTTATGATCCCTTTCCCTTTCATTCCGTTTTTATTTCTCTAATGTTATGTAAAATTATGTTGTTTTATCTTAATTCCCTTTCGTTCCCTTTTATTTTCTCGCCATATTACTTCAAAACAGTTGCAGCAGGAATGCGGCATTTTCGGTAATGCAGAGTGGCCACCAACGTTTACATTCAAGTTGTTCCAGTTTTGTAGCAGACTCTCTATAGCAGTTGTGAAGGTAATGGTTCTGACGTCGCCGTGAGTTTTTGCTGCACATGTGAAAATGAAGACATGAAGCTAAAACAAATTATGGATGCAATAATTCTATCTTATTTGTCTTTTATTTTGTTCGAGTGTCTTCAGAACAACATGTTTATGAATAACCAGCTCCGTCAAGCTGCCTTTGCGAGTAGACAGGAACAGAAGGATCACGGGCGTCCTGTCTCGTAATTCATTACCTCGCATGTAGACGACACTTAAAATTAGACTTGTGGAGTAGTCATCTTTACGCTTTTTTTCTTTCTTGGGTTTCGCTCTAAATGCTATGCATCACGAATGAAACAGTGACGCCGCGCGTGAGTTCGGCAAAGAGCTGTATGATTTCTTGTACGTTAAAAGATTTGTAGAAGTGATTTTATACCCAAAAGGTTCATAAATGTGCTATTTACTCGTGCTTGCATTTGCCGCCCCGGTAAATATCATTTCTTCTATCGAGAAAATGGCAGCCAAAGAGCATGGACATTTAGAGATTTTTAGAAGCGAACAAGGTGCAGGCGTAGTAAGGGCAGGAAATGCATAATTGGGGAACAAAGCAGTTGCTTTATAACATAAATTTTTATTATCATCTAGTCCCCCTACTGCAGTGACTAGGTCTATTTTTGGTTCCCGTTAATATATCTCAGTTCGGAAGTGTTTTATTTTTTCAAGTGAAAAAATGGAAGCACGCAATAAAACAAAACAGGAAAATATAGAACCTTCAAAAACTTCAGAATATTCCAGGTTTTCAATAAGTGATCTGCGCGAAACGATATAAAAGTAAAATATTACGCATACCATTCGATCGTGAAGGTGACTAACAAGCTTACCTTGTGGACTGTTTTTTATAAGCAACAATGAGAGTTTTTCTTTAAATGCGTAAGAGGCTTTTTTTGCCCTTTGAAGCACGATACCACTGTTAAGATAAGCACTTTCCTTGAATGTGAACCAAACGCTCCCTAGCGTGTTCCGCTTTAATGTAATTATAGACAGGTATGGGACTTTGCGATATCGCCGTTTGTTGCACTCCGTATAGCGTCTCCTGCTCAATTTTTTCCTCTGCGTCTAATTGTTAAGAAGGGGGCAGAATCTATCTTTAAAACGGCGCAGTTCAATTCGCAAGGCATTCTTCGCGCTGCATTTAAGCCATATATTTTCGTCATCTGCATTTCCAAATGAAGATGGCTGCCTTGTGTTTTATTCATGGCACGGGTATCCCTCACAAACATTCACTCGCGGCCTTGCCCGAGTTAAGCTTCGCTGATAAACCGTGAAAATATACTTAGTGTCAGCAAGGCTAGCCGGAATGTTCGTTCCACTCTGCTTCCTTTTTTGACGGACACATACTAAAGTCAAACATCGGTGGCTTGTTAGCACAACGCGAGTACTAGGCCAAACACAACGGCTCCGTCGAACCTCGTCTCTAATGCTTTTTTTATTTCTACTATGTTGCTATTTCCTAATGGTCGGTACGAGCACAAAAGGGAAAGAGAGAGAGAGATAAAGAGCAAGAGAGAAGGCAGGGATGTTAACCAGAAGAGTGTTCCGGTTGGCTACCTCTAGAAAAGAAAGTAATGAAGAAAAATGGCGACCTGTTATGTCACGAGCAGCCCCATCTGCACCATCAATATTCAGAGCTACGAGGAAAAAGACACCAACAGCGATACCTGCTTTCAGCCGTGCGAAAAGATTGATACGCTTCCAGGACACAGCTAATCAGCTCGACCGCTCCGAGAGAGGGGATGAAGAGGAGCAAAATGTTAGTGTTCGCGCAAAGTCACCAGTGATTATACCGGGATGCCTGGCACTTCTATGTTAAGTCAATGGGGTACTCAAAGATGGTCGTCAACCACAGGTGCGTTTGCGCTTACACGGCTTCGAGCGATTCAACATGGGAAATGGGTCGCGAGGTCGAACCGATACAGCTTTAATAACCTCGCTCGTTATTGCACGAAGCGTCAACTCTCGTTTCCTCGTTTCGGTTTCCTTCAGCTCTGAGGCAGAATATGTCACAGTCACTTCCCACATTTTTACTTTCAACGAGACTTCGTTGAGGTAAATACTATGCTTCTGGAGTCAAGAGCACTAGCCATTAGGACACAACCTTGCTCTGACAAAAGTACCTTATCAAAAATGTATCTTACTACAAGTGCTCAGATTCTGCGATTACACTGCAAACTAATGAGCACAGCCATTGTAAGCGAAAATAAGTCACAGTTTTAGAATGCTAGAATTCTACTAATAAAAGGAACACCATATGTCGAGCGTAAGCTGCTGCGTTTGATTCGCGCTTATTTCAACACAGGAACAATTGGCTTTGTGGACACACATAATATCTTCAGCGATCTCAGTGCTCTGCGTGGCGTGTTGGACATAGTTAACAATACACAGCCACACCAGCTGCAGGTCCAAACAGGGCCAGCCTTTTATACTGACTCGAAAATAAGGCTTGGCCTGAAACTTTTGTCCGTAAAGTTTAGAGAATGATTTATCTTCTTCTCTAGAAATGATTCTCCAAAACGAATGTTGGTGCGTTTGTGTAGCGACATATTTTTGGGCTAAATTGAGTTATTTATGTTAATTGCTGTGGCAGCCGCTAGAAGGCATTAGATGTAGAAAAATACGTGGTCGATAGTCGTCTGCGCATTCTACTGCGAATGAATGTGGAGAGATGGACGTCCACCTCGAACAGCCAGTAAAGATAAAATTCTGTATGAAGCTTGGCAAGACAACCACAGAGACGTATGAGTTCCTTCGTCACGCTTACGGCAAGGAGACATTAACGCGGGCGCGAGTTTTCGGTTGGCACAAAAGGTTCGTTTCGGGGAGAACGTCGGTTGAAGACGACACAAGGCAGGGGCGCCCTTCAAACTAAAGAATTGAAAACAACGTAGCTCGTATCAGGGAACTCGTGCAGCAAGACCGCACCATTACAATCGGCATGCTATCAGATGCTCTGGACATTAGACAACATGGCACCAAATTTTGAGCGAGAACTTGGGGAAACGAGAGCTGAATTCCAGACTTGTTCCGCACTGCCTCACACTGGACCAGAAAGACACGCGGGCATCAGTGAGCGCTGATTTGCTTCCTGAGGCCGACAAGCATGCTGCATTTGTCGACAGCATCATTGCTGAAGAAGAAATGGGGTGTTTTCATTACGATCCTCAAACAAAGAGGTAGAGCGCAGAATGGCGGTCTACAAGCTCTCCGGCGTCGAGAAAGCTTCGGCGACAGAAGACCAAAGCAAAAACGATGCTGATAGTTTTTTTTCGATGCCAGAGGTGTCATAGATCACAAGTTCGTCCCACAAGGGCAGACGGTGAATCAAGAGTTTTATATCCGCGTTCTCCAACAAATGCATGATGCACTCCGACGCCGTCGTCCTAACTTACGGGCATCTGGACAATGGAGCCTTCTCCACGATAACGCTAGGCCGATCACTGCTCTCAGCGTGACAAAATTTCTCTACAAACACAGCATTACTGTACTTGCCCATCCGCCATACTGGCCTGACCTCTTCCCATGCAATTTGTTTCCTTTTTCTTCGTGTGAGGAGAGCCCTAAAATGCTGCCGGATGGGGACCGCAGAGGCAATTCAAGACGCCACGAAAAAGGAGCTGACAACCGTGCCAAAAGAAGTGTTTTCCAACTGTTTCCAAGACCTGAAGAAGCGTTGGAAGCTGTGAATAGTCTGCAAGGGAGACTATTTCGAGGGGCTGCTGCAGAAATGATTTCAATGTTAAACACAATTTTTTAATGAACTGAGTCTCGGATTTTTACGGACAGAGGTTGTATATCAAGACCTTGGCCGTAAACATTGTTGTATGATTTTTTCTGCGACATTGAGCCTCACCTGCAATCCTTTTTAAAGCGTTGAATGCAGGTTCTATAAAAATTGTTTTGTTATTTTACGCTTCCTTGAAGGAGTTCATTGCTTAACCACCAAGGGCTACCCTTGAGAATTTGCATGTAGTATGTTGCAGGCAATAGGTCAGACTCGTTATCAAAACCTTTGTCTTGAGGCAAATATCGTATGAAAACTGAGACGTGGATTTCCTTGCATAACTGCATATTCTCCCAAATTCAGATAGTTCTGGCCTGCCTGCGGCAGCACTACTATTGCAAATACACCATAGACAAAGTTTTGGCTGTGCGCACTCTGCTGTGCACCCAACCCGTGGCTGTTGGCAGCACGGGTTTGTCTGAGGAGCTAGTAACGTTTCCGCCAACAATTATCAAGCCTATCCTATGTCCGCCATGAGTACCTTACGGCACTACCGCATTTTTATGACATGCTTTATTCAACGAATCACCTTAAACGTGCTTAAACATTCTGTGCCCAGTAAGACTCCTAAAGCGTTCACTCAGTTTCGATTGTTGAAATGAAGATACACTGTTTGGCGTTATGTTCCGACTACACGCGAGCGCACGATCAAAGGCACGGTAATAATTCTTCAGCGGGATGGGGGTGTTGAAATGAATACGAGATTTGAGTGTTGACGGTGGATCTGTGAGAAATCATTTCAACTTGACGACAGCGTAATTAATACATAGCAATCATAACAGAGATCGGAGAAAAACAGCCCAGTGTGATAGTAAGTGCAGTATATCTAAATCTAAATAATGAGCCGAGTCTGACACAAACAGAAAGTTCGCACGAGTGGGGATTAGACGAGTGTTCTGTGAGCACTTACGACGTGCAATTTGTGCAACGAAACTCAACCTAAATGGCCGATTGACTTAACAACTTTGAGTCGCGTGCTAAAGCCACGTGAGAATAGGGGAAACGTGAAATCATGGGCATTCCGAGAAATATACAACTGTTTTCTCAAACAGGTGATGAGACAGTTAGAGCAATGCGTTCAGTAGTTTTATCATGACTTCCAGCCTGACTAGTTGCGCAACGATCTTGCATTTATTATTCGGTTTGATAAGATTATTGGGCAATCGCATAAATGTCCTCGTTACTGTATTTCTAAATGAGATAGCATAGAGGCTCCATTTTTAAGATAAATCTGCCTTTTTTCTTCCCCAAACCACAGCCACAGACATCTGTTCCTTCACAGTTGTGGTTAAATTTTACAGCTTGTTTTTTTTTCCAGTTCATGTCGTTTTATTTGATGAAACCGAGCGCACACCAGTAAGGTAAAAAGAAATCGAACGCATATTTACACTCCACGCTCCAAAGGGCATGTAAATGCTTCCCGTGTGTCTAAGGTCTGAGTTTCCCTCTTTCTCTTCGGATATTCGGTATTTCGGTTACTTACAGTGCAAACAACACGTTGAAGATTATTTTCCACTTTTTCTATGGGAAAGCTTTGTCGTTCAGTACAATGACACAAATATAAGAAAGCAAGATGTCTTCGAACACCCTTTAATACGCATAGAATGGAAGGCGCCAAATGTCATTCAATCGAGGTCAAAGGGTGCGCCATGGACAATCTTGTTTTTGCAGTGCTTGCATAAGCCTTTAGTGCTCTGATTAAAAGCGCGTATTAAGCTACCCTACAAAGTGTCTACATTATGCACGGGACTTCATCTTCTTACAAATGCCTCTAGAAGCAAGCAGAAATCTCGCTTAAGACCTCAGCCTTAAACGCCACAGCGTGGCGACAGCCCCCATTCAGGAACATTCTTTTAAACCTTTGACCGCCATCTTTTTTTTAGAATATACCAGCTGCCAAATCTTAGATGCTTCACATCTCCCGACTAGGCAATATCGGCAGAGGCATTTTAGAAAAAGGGAGCTCTTTCCTTTTTCTTTCTTTTTTCCTTAGTGCCGATTCTTGAAAAGCTATAGCGATGCTTTCGTTTTAATTTTAAACAGAAGTTAAAAGAGGCGCTCCACACAAGTGAACGCTAGATAAGACGCCAACAAACGAAAGAAATCTTCCCCCAAAACAGCGAGAGCTCATCAACGTGAGCGAAGCGAAAAGCCTGCCTAGAATTTATAAAGCTGATATCCCAGAGGCCGATAAATCAATCCTGATGGCGTAACACTTCTCTCCACTTTTGTTTTCACTTCGTATCTTTGGGGAATTGGCTGTGGCTCAAAATAAAGCGGCAGCAATTCAAAAAATATCAGATCAGCACAAATCATACGCAGTAAGTGTCATCAGTAATAACATCCGCCATTTGCTGACACTCTTGAGTCCCAGGCTTTTCAGAATGACGGATGCTCTTTCTTTAAAGCGCGCTTAGAGCAAAAATTTCAAACACGGGCACGCCCCTTATTTCTGCACATTTTAATAGGCCAGAAGAAGGCAATGCTGGCCACGCACTTGAGGCATTGCCTCTTTATGATCGTTGTACACATACACACACACACGAACACACACACACACACACACACACACACACACACACACACACACACACACACACACACACACACACACACACACACACACACACACACACACACACACACACACACACACACACACACACACACACACACACACACACACACACACACACACACACACACACACACACACACACACACACACACACACACACACACACACACACACACACACACACACGTATATATACACACACAGGGTGTCTTATCTAACCTTACCCAAGGTTTAAAAATGGGGAACCTACGCTGCCAAGGTGGCACTGAAATTGTTCCATTCGGTGACTCAAAACTGCTTTTTTCAGCCGCTTGGGCCGCTGCAAACGTGAGAACACATTCTGCGCGATTAGATACCCGCGTTTGGCTGACAGCATTCATTGCCTAGCTTCTCTCCTCAGCGTAGCCCAGATAGCTGACGCACGGCACGTGCGCCTTCGAAAGAGCGCGGAGGCTCACGCCAATATGTGCCTGAAGGTGGCGCGGAAAAGTACTAAGAGTACCACCGAAAACTGCTTGCTCTTCTCGCTAGGCAGTGTGTTATGGCGCTGCAATTGGCACCGCAAACTTGAACGCAAATTCCCCATAAGCGGTTGCACGTTAAAACGACGCGACCAAATGCATGTTGCTTGCCATTGTATGGAGCAACTCGCAGTATTTTTTATTACGCTTAATTGCATAATTAGTCGAGATTTATTAACCAATTTCGCAAGCAACGAAGATAGAGGAAAAAGGACAAAAAGAAAGTTGTAGAATGCCCCGCAAAACATCCGATTGAACAGTTTGTTCATCTATTACGTATCAGCCTTTTTTCGCTCACTGCTGATTCCCGCGAAATGCAAAAAATGCCACGTGACATGCCCTCTTGGGCGCCGCGGTTGCAATGCTCTCAAACGTCCCTGACAGGAATGAACAGATCATATAGCCGGGTGTGCTGCTGCATAAAATGACAGGGCTGCGACGAGGCGCTGCCTGTGCGATTACGCGAGCACAAGAGATAAGGACTGTGTCTGCTGGTCGCTATCATCAAGTGCCGCAAGGGCAGCATACCGCTGGCGTCAATCGCACAACCAGCTGCTACGTCGCTGCCCTGTCACCTTTTAAGCGGCAGCACAACGGACTAAATGATCTGTTCGTTCATACACGGAACGTTTGAGAGTACTGCGATCGCAGCACGCAAGCGGGCATGTCACGTGGTATTTTTATAGAATTTTGCGGGCATCTGCAATGGTCGAAAAAAAACCTGTTACGTAACAGATGGAAGGTAAAAACTGTTCAATCGCGTGTTTTGCGGACCGTTCTGCAACTTTCTCATTGGCCTTTATAGCCTATCTTCGTTGCTTGCGAAGTCAATCAATTTCGACTAATTATGCAGTTAGCAAAACTACTAAATATAGTGTGAGTTGTTCCATAGAAGAGCCAGCAACATGCGTTTGGTCGGGTCGTCTTGGAATGCCTCGGCGTAGTTTTAATCTCTTGCTAAAAATAGCTGGTACGCCCTCTGTGTGTGTGTGTGCGCGTATATATATATATAAAGGAAGCCAACAATCGCCGAAACCAAGGTGCATAGAGGAATGTGTCTTTTTTTAATTTATAGTGCCAATCTATGGTAGAATAATACTTCGGTTAATCTGTCGCTTGAAGAACACTACTTATAAAGCAGAAGAAAAAACAGCCATGCCGCTGGTGGAATCCGAACTCACGACCTCTGAATATCGCGTCCGATGCTTTACCAACGGACCTACGGCGACGGCTGTCCAATCTGCCGCATTTTTGTGGGTATTTATGTTTTGCCTGTAAGCGAACCTTGGATGGATGGATGGATACGGCTGAACCCTTTACATCGGGCGGTGGCTCAAGCCACCTAGCCATGTCTTGTGAAATTTTACTCCTGTCTTGCTTTTAGCCACCAATCATATAACCTTCGCTTGGTTACTTCTAACCTCTTAAAATCCACTTTCCCTTCACTATCCCTAAACCCCAATGCCTTGGGTAAGGCAGCCCCGCTGCCTTCCACTGTAGGGTGAAGCCCTTTACAGAAAAGTACCAAGTGTTCAGCTGTTTCCTCCTCCTCTCCGCACGCAATGCACAAAGTGTCTATCTCCTGGTACCTGACTCTATACGTCTTAGTCCGCAAAACTCCAGTCCTGGCCTTGAGAGTGCTCACCAGCGCCACCCTCGTCCACAGCGGTGAACTTAGGACCTCCTGATATACCGCGAGTGTGACGCGGAACGTCATATACGGCGAGGGCGGAAAATGTGCGAGAACCCTGATATGCTACCTATGGCATCAAGACTGCCAGAACCGAGACCCACGTTAAGCTATTAGCAGACAAGGCAAATGAAATGAGGGGCTCGTTTGACAAACATATGAAGGAAGCTAACAGTCACCGTAACCGATATGCATGAGAGAATGTTTCTTTTTTTTTTAATTTCTCGTGCCAATCTATGGTAGAATAATACTTCAATTAATCTGTCGCTTCAAGAAAACTGCTTATAAAGCAGCAGAAAAACAACCACTAAGAGCAACTACGCCCGATCTTCAGGCACCTGCAACCCGTTGCAGGTGCCTGAAGATCAGGCGTAGTTGTTCAACGTAGGCAGGTGGAGAGATGTCCTCGGTGCGGACCGAAACGAAGAACTCGCCGGGCAAATGGACAGTGGTCCCGTAGACCGGTTCGGCTGCCGTGCACTGAAAATCTTCTTTGAACGCTGATCGAAGGCCGAGGAGCTCGCTAAGCTCCCGAAGCGACTTGGGGCGAGCTTTGCTGGAGGCCTTCCACATAAATAAAAAACGAGAAGAGTGCGTAAGCTATGCTTCGATAACGGTATACTCTGTGTAGCGGGCATTTCAAGAGATGTGTTTAAGAAAGCACTAAAGCACGTTTTTTTTGTCGTGTTTGTTTTTTTCTTTCTTATCCTTTTCTCTAAATCATCGAGTCCATTACTCATGTTTTTTCATTCCTTGTTGCATGCCGTCTCATAAACTCAAGAATAGCGAAGGATACATCATAACTTTTTTGATATGAAGAAACGTTACGTCCCCTGGTTGTGCGCATGATGTAATTAGACAAGCTTTCAAAATTTTATAATGAAGCGAAAAATGAAACCAGTTGTTAGTAGTGCTCATCTGTGTTGTGTCGTCGTTCTCTCACCTTGATTTCGTCTTTGTTAGGGCTAATATATTTCAAAGAAATTCGTAGCTTGATCACATGCTACTTATCGTGTTTAAAGCAGCTCTTGCTCACCGCAATGATGGCCTTCTAAGAGTGCGTGAATATACATCAATCTCCGTGGTTTCCACCTTACGTGGAGACACTGCGCCCCAACTTTCCTGTTTTATGTCGGAGCGCCAGTGCTTTCCAAAGCCGCTTAAAGCTTGGAGATGACTTCAATCCAGTACAACGGAGTAGAGTTTTCATTGCGAAGGGTAGTAATGCTAGTCAATTGCTCCAGTGCTGGGTCGCACGGAAAGCACGCAGCGTTATTTATGCGGAGGCATGCTGCTGCAAGCGCAAAAGCTTTCAGCTTCGCGGAGTGTCGTCAGCACCGAGCACAGAGAGACATCGAGTTTATGTATAAGCCCTGCAGTCTATGCTTTGAGAAGAGCTGTCTTCTTTCCAGCAGTGGGCCATTGCGAAAGCTTCACAGACAACAATAAAAAAAGCAGACATTATTGGCGAAATCGACTGGGAAAAAACTCGGAAATACAGTGCCCGCATTCAAAGGTACGCTCACGTGCTCGTAGCTCCATAATTTGCTCCGATGTCTCTGCGCATCTTAAATAACACAGCTGCATTCACTATAATAAACAAGGAAAAGGCAGAAGTACTGTGCGCCCTCACATTTGGTGCTACCACATATGGGTTCAGCCACAGATATGTTTGTACCGCTGTTCTAAATTTCCTGCTGGAATCTCACCGGCAACGATACTAAGTGTTACAAAATATTCTTTTCAATCAAATATTACATTTTTACCTAAAAATTCTGTTTTAATCCCTGTGTTTATTATTATTATTATTATTATTATTATTATTATTATTATTATTATTATTATTATTATTATTATTATTATTATTATTATTATTATTATATTATTATTATTATTATTATTATTATTATTATTATTATTATTATTATTATTATTATTAATTTTGAAATCAAAACTCTTATCCCTTCTCTCTACTTGACGAAGAATCCCCCGGTGCTGCGTTCCCGCGTACTTTTCTTTTTATTACCTTAGTACAGGTGAATAGCCACCCGATTCTTGGCCGATGCCCCAGCGTGAGTATGTGTCATCTTTTGATAGGATATCAACAACTACTAAATGAAGCCGTCATAAAACGCGCATCTCAACAATATATAATTGTGCTACCAGCCAACGGTACCCGCCGTATGAGTGCTTGGAGCTTTTTGTCACTCTGGGCTCAATAAAGGCACATATGTTTCCAAGAATCACTTTACTCCGCAGGCCTGCC
The DNA here is from genome assembly GCF_052857255.1 of Amblyomma americanum. Classification (NCBI taxonomy): domain Eukaryota; kingdom Metazoa; phylum Arthropoda; class Arachnida; order Ixodida; family Ixodidae; genus Amblyomma; species Amblyomma americanum. The sequence goes on along the minus strand of NC_135499.1, from coordinate 92,323,086 downwards.
CTGCTTCTTATCGTATCCTATCTAATGCGGTAGCTTAGAAATCCGTGAAGGGGGTCACACAAAACCGACCACAAGTACAAATGTTCACTTAAACGCGGTCGTTAATAAAAAAAGTTCAAGCACGAAATCCTTAGCGCTCACCGATCCTCGAAATTGTTCAATATCTTTAAGAAACCAGCGCTCGGAGTGGATTTCTGCTGTCTGGTCGTGGCTGTTCATGAAGTTGCGCGACACTATGTTTCTCGAGAAATGATAGAAAATCAAACACAACAAAAAAAAACACGCCTTTTACCCGTCTTCAATCAGATTGGCGTAAATTTACCGGCCATTTCAGTGGTAGACACGTACTCTGCGCGAAAGAGGGAGGCATGCAATCCTTGAAAAAGCAGGAAAAAAATAGGACAAGAATGTGATATCGGTTTTCATACAATACCGCGTTCTGGGGACAGTAATATTGTTTTGCTCTCACGTGAGTTTTGGTTTTTTTTCATCGGCGTTTGGCTTTTTACGAGGAGCTGCCGCAAAGAATTTGGTCGCGACTTCGAAGTCAGATTAGAGCAACAAATATATCAAAAAATGCAGAGAAGGTTCCGGAAGCGCGTCTTCTCAAACGGCGTCATTGGAGAATTAAATATGCAACGTCGTCCGAGCGAATACGACAACGGGCGCGAAGCTACGACTGGCGTTTTAATAAGAGTGCGTTGGTATAACTGGTGGCACAACTTTTTTTAAAGTTTCTTTTTATGTCCGCAGACATGCACACATTAATTTCCCCCTGCAGATCCCAGCGGGCTTTTTTACAGCGCTATAACAGCTGTGCCATGGCTTGCAATCTTTTAGGGTCACTTGATTACGCTCGGCGATCTCGATTCCCACTAAAGCAAGACCATAAATATATGCTTCCACGGGGCAGTGTCACAATTGGGTCCTTGAGCACCTATTGCAGAATTCTTGCGCAAGATTCGATATCCTGTAGCATATAAAAGTTCCATTCCACCTAAAATTTGCGACACATTTAGGCAGCCCGTCACATTTAAGTCTTACTTGTATGTAACGCGCACAGATGTATCAGTGTAAGCATAGGTGTACTCAGGAGGAAGGGGGGTATTCGAAAATTAAGAGCGCAAGACAACTTGTATGCAAAGCCTGTCAGATATGCATATGGGGCCAAACAGACGCACTTTAAACAACCTTAAACATGGCGTACCGCTCTAGATGTCGCATTTTCTGCTGTATTGGGAAACTGGATTTGTGGGCAATATATACAGAACACAGATGACAATGTCTGCGAAATGCAGGCACCAATTGCATAAAGTGCCTCGCTGGATTTCGGACTTTTATGCTGAACAAGTTTCTAAAATATTTCAATGCCGATCACGATAACGGCACGATTAGAGTAATCTTTTTAAGAAAGTCGAATGTGACGAAAGCAGCAAATGAAGGTGTCGTCTCCTGACCCCATCCCTCATATGCATGGGTCACAGCAACTCCGGATTGGGCAATTCAGCTGGGCTTCTTTTGTAGCGATAATCACATTACAGTAGCATTTCGAGCCTTCAGCGTGGCGGCGCCGCCACCCTGTGGCTGCGTCACCACCCCGTGGCCGCGCCGCCACGCTGTCACGTGGTTGGTCACGTGAGGCGGAGGAGCTGCCGGCGGCGCGGCGCCATGGCTGATCACGTGGTTCGTCACGTGGTTGGTTACGTTACCTGCCACGTGGTGCGAAGCTGCTGCTGCTGGCGGCACGGCGCACTGGCGAAACCGAGCTGCAACAGCTGTGCGCATGCGCCTGGTCAAGTGGGCCGAAGATGAAGAAAGAACGCCCAGCGAAACGGAGCGGCGAAACACCGACTTTGCAATTCAAATGCGCAAAGTCCACTCGGCCAGCTGCAGCTACTTCAGGTTCAATCAGGGCTAAATCACCGCCATTTTTTCGCAAAGGCGGACGTTACACGGGAATGCATACATCTGATGACTACACGGAGTGCTGACTTAAGCCTCGGAGATTTAAATATTACAAGCTGTAATCGCAGGACAATAATTGCAGAGACGGTGATAGTGAACGCCTTTATGTTGCGCAAAGTTGTTGCCCGAGATGTGCTACACTGAGTATTTTTTTTCAGATCTCCTCCAGTCTCGCACTGGGTCAAATGATGAACAGGGTGGTCCAGCTCTTACATTCGAGGAAACGTAGTTTTGTATTTAAGTACTAATTCGAGCCATGTGTTTTATAAAACACAATAATCATATACCTTCCAATTTCCAGCGCAAAACGTATTTATGCCATTTACAAACCGCAAATAATTCAAAGCACTAACATTTCCTTCAGCACAATCCTACTATACCGTCTTTACTAAAAACAAACCAGTCTGTATAGTTTGTATAGAGACAAGTGCAGCACTCTAAGCCCAAAAATGCACTTAGTCGCTTTTGACAGAAGCGGTACATTTTATTTAGAAGAGACCTTTTCAGGGTGATCAGTGCGTTCGGCTTTCGGCTGCTCATCCTAAGTCTCAGGTTCGATCTCACTACGGCGGCCGAATTTGCATGCAGACAAAATACAAAAACTCAAATGTGTTGTGCATATGAGTGGGCGTAAAGAGCCGCAGGAGATACTAATTATTGGAAGCCATTAATCTGCGTGATTCTTCGAACCTCATTTGTCGCCTCGGCATGCTAAACCCCACAATCTACAACTTCAAAAGTCGAATAAGTGCGAAATACTTATCGCACATGAAAAGTAAGACCATCGGTAACAGAACCGCAATCACCATTACCATACTGAAGTTTGCAAACAGAATTCTTACCTCAGTGTGTAACTTAGGTGGCTGGGCACTTTCTTACATGCTAGAAAATGCTCAGAGATTCGGCGGTTATGTAATGACATGTTCCAGGGGCACTTTTCAATATCTGTTGTTGTGCAGTTCTTAATAACGTCGAATAGTTAACAAGAATCAGAAAAAAATGTTTTGTAAGAGACGGTTCGTCTAGTGCACAGTTGTTCCTCGCCCTTTCGTAAGCTCTCTTTTGAATACCAGAGCCTTAGAATAACATTGCTTTTTGGCTATGAATTCAAGCGGCAAAGACGAGAGATGGTCACTATAAAAGTAGATAAAATAGGAAAGGAAAAACGAACCGCTACAAAATACGAGACTTAGAGTCGTTTCTTTAGCCTTGGCCTGAAAAACTCTTGTCCTCTTTTGCATTTCTCTTTCCCATTATTTATGCTTCGTTAATAACCGACACTTGATACTATGCAAATGTTTTGGAATGTATTGCAGGTGCATACTATGCAAATATAGTACCATGATATTTGCTGTCCAATAGATGTTGTCAATGAATGAACTCAGGTGAAGACCACCAATACGTTGCCCAAAGGCAGCCTAAGCAGAAGGGAATTATATTTACTCAGGTTTGCGGACCTTCACACTTGCTTTCGTGCCAAGTAACACAAATAGTGAGCACCGTGTTCACTTTACCGATCGTTGTAAGCTGTGCAAGGGGAAAACAGGAAAACAAGCCCAGTACTCAAAACTGGAACTAAATGTATGCGAGAAACAAAAGTTCAGTAAATCAGTCGTATTTTAAGTGTAGTTATAATACTGCGAAATATTTGTAGACTCATTTGTACTAGATTGAACACTTACACTATATGCTGTAGTGCATTTCATGCTGTTTATGAGGCATGTCAGCAATTTGCACTTGGCAATGCTGATAAATTAAATTTTAATATATTTCATAGCAGCATAACGTACTGCACGAAAGTTGAGGCTGTATTTTTACAGCTTGCCTGCCAAGAGGGATCAACAGGGCAACATAAGCAGTTCGAATAGCAATATTTTCAATATACTCTGGTCATACCGCACTGCCCTTCAGAACAGAATAAATTTGGCCATTCCTAGCTGCGAGCGATTAATAAACGTCTTCTATAACTCGATGCGTATTAAAACATTAGCTTCTTATTTCAGTGACATACGCGTAGCCAAGTAAAAAGAAACTGCAACAGACTGAGAAACGAACTCTGTAGACTTACACTGTTTTCGAGCGCAGCTCTTCGGCGCCCGTTCCTGCATTCCGCGTCGTCGTCGTCGTTGTCGGCATAACTTGTTGTCAAATTAGAAGAGCGAAACGGTACTCGGAAAAGGTGGCCGCTACGGGGTGATCCCGGAGGGTGGCTTGCACCGTAGCAGTGATGGGTTCCAACCGTGATGAGGTCCTACCTGAAGATTATAGGACGGCTGTGGTCATTCCAACACATAAAGCCGGAGGTACAATCTATCGATCATAGAAAAAACAATCAATCTATCGACCATATATCTCACATCAATAACGTGCAATTTAATGAAACATATAATATTTTCTTATCTTGTTGATTTACCGCCGCGGTGGCTCAGTGGTTATGGCGCTCAGCTACTGACCCGAAAGACTTGGGTTCGATTCTGACCACGGCGGTCGATTTCAATGGAGGCGAAATTCTAGAGGCCCCTGTACTGTGCGATGTCAGTGCACGTTAAAGAATCCAGGGCTGTCGAAATTTCCGGTGCCCGTCATTACGGCGTACCTCAGAACCGGATTCGCTTTGGGATGTTAAGCCCCAAAAAAGCTAACAAACATCATCTCGTTAATTTCTTTGAAAATAATAGTTTCGTTGCTCTAACTGAGCCTGGCTTTCGAAAGATTTTCTCTTGTGACACTCAATTACTTTACTTTACTAGTGTCTACCACTCCACCTTGGACTCTGGTTTTTCACCTCGCTGCATATTTATTGCTTTGCTAAAGCTTTCGATAAACCACTCACTGCTTTTACATAAACTAGGGATAGTAAAACTGACCTTGCACTTATTAACTGGAATCGTGCGTTTATTTTTTCTCGAGTTCAGTTCGCCAATTCGAATGACACTAATTCTACGGCGGCGCCAGTTCTGTGGTTCCTCAAAGATCAGTCCTTGGTCCTCTAGTATTCGTGGTTTATGTAAAACTCACCTAGTGCTGTTACTTACGCTATTTGTTTATATGCTGACGACTGCGTGATTTAGCGTGAAATAACTAATGATTCTGCTATCCACTCTCTCCAGGATGATCTCGATAACATACTTGACTGGTGTCATGCCTTGCAAATGGAACTAAATATTAAAAATATAAATATATGAGAGTTTCTCGGTCGAACGTCACATGTCCATCTCATTTTCTGCAAAGTATCGATATCTCGGCATTCATAAAACACCCTATTGAGGAAATTACACATAGAACACATAGCATCAAAATAAAATAACACTGAGTTACCTTCGAAGAAAGTTCTGTATTGATCCATATTCACGAAAATGATTATTCTGGACCACCTTCAATAAAATGATTATTATACACCACTTTCACTCATGTCATTGTTATACACCGTGCGACCGCAGAAGAAATACGCTTCATGTGTAGGAGTCTCTGGACCGGTCACATATGTACAGATGTTGGAAGCTGTGCAGAAACATGCAGCTCGTTTCATTTTGGCTAAAAACGATCGTTCACCTAGCGTCACTCAAATGAAGACATCTTTGAACGTCATGCAAATAACTACCCGCCGACTGAAAGCACACACGTCTTTGCCTGTTGCATAAGATTTTCTACGACAACTCTAAACTTGCCTTGCGATGGATGCAACCAGCACTCTTGATTTCTTTATCGCCTTAACCACAGACAAAAGTTCACACTACACTATTGTAATGCAGTCACATATGCGCAATCATGTTCCGCGAACTTGTAAAGAATGAAATTTCCTTCCTGCATCATTAACAACTAATTATGCGGTTGTATTTTGTAGACTGCTTGATTTGTGATGTTGTTTCGGTTCACCACCTATTGCCGTAATTACTGTTAATTAAAAATTTCTGATCATGTTATAAGATTGTTAGCTTTATTTTTTCGAACTCAATATTTTGTTATCCTTGTATACAATATGCTTTGTCGATCTTTCCTTTTGTAATAGTGTTTATTCGAAGCGCAAGTCGGTTGGCGCTGGACGAACAGCGACACGACAGATTCACTCACTGGTGCCATTCCCAATCCAGCTGCACTTCGTCTATCTATTCACTGCGCTGCTTGAACTCCTGTCGGTCGGTCCCATTACAGTTACTTCCCCGCCGAAAAAGAAGCCATTCTGGCGACTTACGGCGCGAAAAGCGTGGGCGGATCGCAATAAGGCTTGAGGCGCTCGACGTGCACAGTTTCGCGCCCCCGGTGACGCTGGTCTGAAGAGGGGCGAGTGCCTCAACGATGTAATTCACGGGAGAAGTTTGTTGCCCAACGCAGTAAGGTCCGTGATAGCGAGAAAGCAGTTTTTTGGCGAGGCCAGGAGTGGAGGAAGGCACCCAGAGCAATACGAGGGCGCCAGAGGCGTATGACGCGGGGGGTTGCGAGGATTCCCGACGGTGCTTTCTGATGAAATTGGAGCTGTGTAGTGAAAGAGCGGGCAAGTTGCCGGAATTCTTCGGCACACAGGAGAGCTTCGGAAAGTGATGCGGTCCCGGAAGGCTCAGGGCGATTGTGAAGGATGCTGTCCATGGTGGATGTAGGCTCCCTGCCATATAAGAGAAAGAATGAAGAAAACCCCGTCGTTGTCTGCGTAGCTGTATTATACGCATATGCACGTGACGAAAAGGAGCAATTGGTCCCAGCTGGAATGGATGGTGTCAACGCACAATCGTGATGGAAAAAACCTCGTACAACGTGACGCCTACACACTCCACTATTCGAACTTCTTTGCATTGCGTTCTTACTTCAGTGGCAAGAAAAAGGAGTTAGGGTTGTCCTAGAATGTTTCATGGACGACTCTTGTGTCTTTTTGCTACCACCGATGTGGAAGCGCGATGAGCAGAAATGAGAACAGCGGAGTACCTAGGCTCCGCTCTGTTCGAGTTTGTTTCCATCGCCCCTGTACATAGCGAGCCTGTACACTGAGTGTGCGGTTGAACAGCTCAGTCATGACATTGGTTTGAGCTTGATAGGCGGTGGCGCAGTGATGAACAATTTCGCATTGCTTTAACAGGGCCTCTACGGCGTCCGGGAGAAAAACACGGCCGCGGTCGCTTAGCAGTTCTTTCGGGGCGCCATGACGAAGAACAAGACTTTATAGAATGAAGGAAGTGACATCGTTTGCGGTAGCAGATCTGAGAACCGACGTTTTGACGTAAGGCGTGAGATGGTCAACGCCCGAGATGACCCAGCGATTGTTAGTCGAAGTGGTTGGAAGCGGGCCATAAAGACCAATGCCGTCCCGAACAAAGGGTCTGCCAGGGTACGGTAACGGCTGCAAAGGAGCGACGGTTGGGCGGGGAGGTTTCTTGCGACACTAGCAGGTGGTGCATGACCAAATGTACTGACGTATATAGCGGTGCATACCTCGCCGGTAATATCGCTGACTAAGGCGAGCATACAATTTCAGCACTCCAGCGTGGCCGCATTGTGAATCTGCGTGGAAAGAGGCGAAGATGGCAGCACGGAGGTGTCGAGGGATCACCAACAGCCACTTGAGCCCGTCGGGGAGGTAGATACGGCGGTATAAGAGGCCATTGCGGACGGTGAAATGGTGGGCATGGCGGCGAAGGGCCCGGGACGAAGAATGCGGCGAGGGATTGTTCAGGAAGGTGAGCAGCGAGCTGATCCAAGGATCCTTCAGTTGTTCGGAAAGCGTATCAGGGACGCCGGACGATAATAAATCGTAGGAACCGACGAATGCAGAGGTGGAATCGCATGGGAGCGGTAAACGAGAAAGGGCGTCGGCGTCAGACTGCTTCCAGCCAGAGCGATAAATGACCTTAATATCAAAATCTTGAAGACGTAAAGCCCAGCGGGCGAGTCGCCCAAAATGATCTTTGAGGAAGGGCAGTCAGCACAGGGCGTGGTGGTCTGTCGGAACTTCACAATCGCCCAAATGATGGCGAGACATTCTTTTTCAGTGAGATAATAGTTCGATTCCATCTTGGCGAGGGCGGGGCTGGCGTAAGCGACAACATATTCTGGATGCCCAGACACGCTGAGCAAGAACTGTGCCCAAGCATACATCGCGCAAGTCTGTGAGAATTTCTGTCGGACTTGCGCGATGAAAATGGCGAAGGATGGGGGGAGAGACCAGCAGGCGACGTAAAGTGCTGAACGCGGTATCGCAGGCTGCTGACCAAGACGAGAGATGCGGGCTGCCGTCTAGAAGCTGCGTTAAAGGGGCGTTGATACAGGCGAAATTGCGGACGAAGCGGCGAAAATAGGAGCATAAGCCTATAAAACGGCGAAGTTCTTTTAAGGTGGTCGCTTTGGGGAAGTAAGCGACGGCGCGAAGTTTGGCAGGGTCAGGATGAACGCCGTCCTTGGGGATTACATGGCCTAATAATGTCAGCTGCGCGGCACCGAAGTAACATTTCTTCAAGTTAAGCTGTAGCCTGGCGTCAGTAAGGCACGTGAGTACGCGCTGGAGGCGCTTCAGATGGGAAGAAAAATCTTTTGAAAAAAGTACAATGTCATCCGGGTAACATAGACAAGTTTCCCATCTGAGCCCGCTAAATAGAGAAGGGCCACGCTGGCGCTGCACCCTGGAACACAGTACGCTGGTAGGGATGTGCTGCGATCGCTTGCTCCTACCTCCTGGCATAGTGGCTAGGCCGAGAAACGTCCCTCTTCGAAGTGCCAGGATGAGAACCGGGAGAAAACCGAAACACCTATGCTAAGTGTAAAGGTATTTATTGGAAGCGCCAGTCGATTGGCGTTGGTCGAACAGCGACACGACGGACACACTCACAGGCGTCACTCGATAGAGAGAGAGAAAACTTTTATTTCTTTCCAAGAGGTTCGCGGGGATGAAGACTTCCTGGTCGTCTTGCTTGGGTGCTGGCGACTTGAGTCTTCAAGCAAGAGTGGGCCCTCAGTCCAGGGCTCCACTGAGTTGTGCCGCTTCAGTTGCGTGCTTTACCAAGGCCCTCTGGACCTCAAGCTCGCTGCTGAAGAGACAGCTCTCCCATTGCTCCGCACTCGGTGTTTGTTGATTGTGGAATGCTATGTTTCTCTTGCATTCCCAGGTGATGTGATAGAGTGTGGGCGTACTGCCGCACCAGGGGCAGTCTGGTCTGAATTGCGTTGGTGATATCTTGTTGTATGTGTGTAGGTTAGGGAAGGTGTTCGTCTGTAGCCTACGCCATCCTACAGCCTCTTCCCTATTTAGTGCTTTGTGTGGTGATGGATATCTCTTTCTGATTCCCCTATATAGTTGTAGGGTCTCTGTGTAGCCCCCCTCGCATATGAGTAGCCGTGACTCCGAGACGATCGATAAGCCTGCTCGGTAAGTGAGCCCTCGAGCTAGACTGTCCGCCCTTTCGTTTCCTGCTACGCCTGCGTGGGCTGGCACCCAGATTATATGTTGTATGGGTATTCTTTCAGCTGAGGCTGCCGCCTCGCTGATTATTCTGAGGGCAGTGCCGCTGATATTGCCCTTCGTATAGTTTCTGCATGTTTCTTTCGAGTCCGTTAGGATATTTAGGGAGCGACCTTTTCTGTAGCCTTCGGCTATCGCTAGCGCGACGGCAATTTCTTCGGCCTCTGCTATCCCTGACATCCCTACTGAAGCGCAGGTGATAGTTTCCCCTGTACCGTTGACCACCGCTACCGCGGCTGTGCGTTTCTCTGCTCTTGCGTACATAGAAGCGTCGGTGTATAGTGTGCTTTCGGATTGGCCTAGCCTTCTGTTTATCTGTTCGGCCCTGGCTCTCCGCCTTTCTTCGTGTAGGTTGGGATCCATATTTTTAGGTAAGGGTCCCACGTTGAAAGTTCTTCTGAGGTCGTCTGGAACTTCTGTGTATCTGTCAGCCAGACCACTTGCGTTCCGACCTACCCTTTTTAGGAGCGCCCTTCCTGTGGGGGAGCCCCTGAGCCTCGTCAATTGCGCACCCATTTGAGCCTCTGCTAGCTCGTCAAAGGTGTTGCTGACTCCGAGCTGGAGTAATTTTTCATTTGACGTGTTCCTGGGTAGGTGCAGAGCGATCTTGTAGGCCTTCCTTAGTATACAGTCGGCTTGCTCTCTTTCCGCTTTTGTTGTTGCGTGGTAGGGCAGCGAGTATGTGACCCTGCTGACGATTAGGCTGTTTACGAGTCTTAGGGTGTCGTCTTCCTTCATTCCGTATCTTCTTTGGGATACTCGGCTGATCATTCTTCCTACTTGTTCCGTGGCTTTCCTGAGCAGGGTGATGGTGTGGCTGCATTTGCGGCTACTCTGTAGCCACATGCCCAGAATGCGGATTATGTTTTTCTCCGGAATCCCACCCAAGCTGCACTTCGTCTACCTCTTCACTGCGCTGCTTGAACTGCTGCTGGTCGGTCCCATTACAGTTGTTGTAAAACTGCCCTTTCCCTCTGAAATCTTTTCTGAACTGTGAGATTATGAGAAATAAAGAAATAAACATATATGTCCGCCTGCAATCGGTGAAGGTGGCATGTCGAGAGCCCTGCTCAAATCTCGCCTTACTGAGCGTATATTATCGTCTGTCTTTTTTTTTAAACGACAGAAATTAATGTTGCAAATGCTACCAAGTTTCTTGCGTTTTGAAAAAATCTTAACTACGACAGCATTGGTCTCATACAGCGAAAAATTATTTTTGAATTAAGTGACATGAATACAACTTGTTTCCAAGATGCCCTACTCCTTCTCTGTTTTTGTTTTTTTACGTCGTGCACGAACGTATTTACAGGGTGCTTTGTTGAAGGAAAATCAAAGTTTAAAAAAACCTTCCTGTCAGCTAGTGTCTTTCTTCTGCAGCGGTTGTATTGTGAATGGTGCCGACCACCATCATTTGCAAAAAAAATAATCAAAAAGTTGAAAATATCTTCTAAACTGTTTTTATTTTAGGGGAGAATTGCATATGTCGGACAGAGGCGCGCAATCAATAAGACACAACGGCACTTTTAAATACCACGGCGCCACTTCTCACTTTATAAGATTGTTTGCGTTATTTTATTTCCCCTTACAACCAGAAAACGTTCCTGATATTTATGGTAACATGAAGGGAAAAAGTTGGGATTTCATAACTTGGCAAGGCGTTTGACCGAACATAAAATCATAAGCAGAAAAGTTTTTATTGCCAGCTATAGTAACTTGGAGGCTTGTGCGTCTGTCTGAGCCAGGCAATGCCTAATGTTTCTTTTCATGTGGCCGTTGAAACAAAATTTTATGTGTGCACTTCTGTCTCCTTAGGTGCAGTGATAGGAATGCATTTCTCTTACTGCTACAAATTATGCTGCTGCGTACTCACTTCTTTGTGCCTTTGCGGTTTCTAATTCGTGTTTTCGTTTCAACTTCGGTTCTACCACATCTGAAGACGTGGGTCCCATTGAGAGAGCATCCATTAAGCGCACCCATGTACTAAGTAATAAAAAGGTAATTGTTCGACTAATTACCTTGTTCAGTACATAGGTAATAAGCTACTTTTGCTTCCAGTTGGCCAGGTTGTTCTTCAAAATTTCACTCTTATGCCTTTTCTACATCTAGATTTCTTTCCAGAGCATCCATATTTGATGCTAGTTTGGTGTGGTCTTCGTCAAACTCGTCCAGGCACGCACTTAATACGAATCATTTGTACAAAAAATATGCGCGTTCGGCCTCCCCTAAAGATTCGAGGTGCTTTTTTTGAAATTCACCAACGCCTCACACTCCTTGCATTTAACCTGCGTTTTTCTGACCAGCTTATAACCACTCGATTATTGCTATCGAAAAAGGTTCAGAATATGCATATGCTTAAAAAGAAAAACGACTTCCAAACACGTGCTCAAATAAAATTGTGCGTGCAGCAAATGTCGATTACCCAGGGAACAAATAACTATATTTCTAAAATAACAAAAATACAATTACAATAATTAACTCACGAATGGTCGTTGAAAATTGTAGACGTCGGCACGAAAAAACCTGGCCGTTAGGGCACTCAACTATATTGTGCTCTTCTAGCCTGCACTTCACCTAGCCTAAATATAAACAGACTTTATTTTCAAAGTAATAAAGGAAATAACTCGTTCGCTTGACGCGGTGAAGTCGCTCCCGCAGTCGTCTGTCTGTCCGGTACAGGTCATCGCGTGTAACTTGAGGAGCACCGAAACATGCGTTTTGGATGAATGGATGGAAAGTAGGAGCGCCCCCTTTGAAACGTGGTAATGGGAGTTGCCAAAATGCGCAGCTTTTTTTCTTTATTGTTGTTTAACTCGATTGTGAGTTATAAAAATTTGCCATTTTCTTCAAATGCACCTTCCTAAACTTTTAACCTTACGTCACCTCTCTGCTTTTTTCCACCGATCTTCCAATCGCCTTTTGCTAATATCCACCGCAGATTTATTTACATGACCATTGTTATCTCTAAACCCTAAGGCCTCAGGAAGAGTGACTGTGCCTGCATCGACATTGGGATGGATACCATCACATTTTAGTATGAGGTGTTCTATTGTTTCGATAAATTTACCACGCACATCGCATGTCTCATCTTCTTAGTTAAATTTCTTTTTTAGCTGCGCGTTCTCAGACATCCTGACCTGGAGCACAGAGTTCAGCGCCACCAACGCCGGTGTTACAGGCTTGGGTCGGCTGGCGGGGCCTGGTTGTTTGAGAAGCAGCCGTCGTGTTGTTTTGCACGGTACTTCATAAGGTAGCAGTGATCGTTTACTTTTTTAAAGCGAAAGCCTTTCTTGTCTCATCATTTGAGTGTAAGACTTGTCGGAAGGAAACGTGTACAAGTAGTGTCCGCTCCACCTCTCAATCAGAAAAAAAGTTAGAGAAAAATAAATTTCGACGAGGATGGGATTAAAACCCACGCGAGCAGAGCCAAATGAACGAGCAATTCATCGCCTTAACCGATCGGCCAACTCGCCTTTATTTTTCGACGTGGCATTTACTACACGCAGTTATGAGTGTACAGAAAGGCGATATGTACGGACTATTTACAAAGCATGCAGGTAGTGCTGGCACTGCACTAGCTGGACTGAAAACAACACAGCTAAAAGGGCGGCACAGATAGACACCGCATCAATAGCGGAAACCAGTCCGGTAGAAAGTCTCTCTCATAACAAATGTCCCTGTGTTGGAGCATCATTCGACTGAAATAGCTTCTGGCTGAAACAAGTTCAGCATTGCGGCACAGCATTAGCGTTTCCCACAGCCTATGAAGTCTAACTTAGAAGGGTCAGGATTCGGGCTAGTAGGTAGTCAACATGATGATTGTGTGGGCTATGGATCCTTATGTACACTATGAAGTCGAATGAGGAAAAACATGTCGTAGGGTTTGTAATCGGGTTGAGTAGACATAAGGTTCTGAACACTGTTGGAAATTAAAACAGTCTTTCTTTAGAGTCCTCTCCAACACATCTCAAAACAATATCGCATCCTTGCATATAATAAAACAGTGTTCAATGGTTCAGGAACACTGCTCAGACGGCAGTTATCAGAAGATACAAAAATGTTTTTCCTATTGAGCCACGTCTTAACAGGTACAACTTCGGTGCGTAATTTGTAGAAGAACGTTCTAGGTCAAAGAAGGACCGTTATCTTGCACACTCTGGTTTAACACACCATGACCCTTGAGACCAAAGTATACAGAACGATACAATGGCAGGGGAAAGAGCATTGTTATCAAATCCCTATACACACTTCTACCCGAAAGAGAAAATAAGTATCCGTTGGAAACTCGGACTGTCAAGAACCCCAGAGAATCAAGAACTTCCTGCATAACGCTCTGTAAAAAGGGACGCTCAGAAAATTTGAAGAAACCATCAAATTTCGAAGCGAGGTCATAAAATTATTCTGCATAAATGCTCTAATGAGCAGATGGGTAAAAATCGCAAAAAAAGAAGAAACCGGCAACCAACTGTCTCAAATACTGGTGAACTTACCCCGATCCTCCTTGCAGAAACAGGCATGAAAAGATTATCATGTCTGATCGGCTCGAGATTGGATGTCCAAATAAACTAGCGAATATTCAATGAAAACGCCACCACCTCGTCCGACGAGCCGAGGGTGTTTCAGAAGGCGTATGTCTTAACTTTAAATCGTATATAGCGAACACATCGGATATACCGAAGGTGCAGTCTGTCGTAACTTCAATAGAATATAATGAACACACCGGATATAACGAAGGCGTAGTGTGTCGTTACGCCGAACCGAAACTAATTGTATTAGCGTGAGACGATCGTGGTGAGCTAGCGAGTTCAACAGGATGACACAAGGGCTTTCGCCTTGATGCACGTAAGGCGATTTAAGTGCTCCCCTGAGTTTTTTCAGCGTTTTAAGGCCACTGAGCGTGCTTTCGACTGTTGTCAATCATGAATCTATTTCCTCAAGGACGCCGCTGTTAAAAGCGACCACGTATATAGGATTGAAGAACTGAACGGCAAGAGCACCACGACGAAACGCCTGTCGCAACGAATCCGCACGCCTACGACGTTGAACTTAACAGAGTAGTTTATTTGCGCTTCTTGATTTGCACGATTTATGTGCGAAACCTCAATAGATCTATCCGTGTGAAGTTTGCCTCAGAAACCACTGATAAGCCAGAAGGAAATTAATGCGATATCGACTGCTTCTTGTTATGGTATCTTTCGCTGCTGCATATATAGTTTCCACGTAACTTCGTCCTGTAATTTCTCATCGTGCCTGATATTTCAGTTTGCGGCTCACAGTATGCGACAACACAGCCAAGGTTAAAAACATGGAAGTGCTGCTGCCGAAACGACCGCTTTGATTATTGCACTCATTGGTTGGAAGTAGCGTGGCCGAGCGGGCGCCTTGAACCAACGCGGCGCAAGCGCGGTTGGAAGCCTGTGGGTGAGCAGGCGCTCAACGTTAGAGCGTTCATCACAGAGCTTTTTAGAAATAGAATGCACATGCTATAACGATCCAACGCGCAACCACTCTCAGCGAGGCGCTGTAAAATCTTATCTGTTATAACACACCCTTGCGGCGCTTCTCTCTGGTGCATTTTCTTTTTCCATCTCGTTGCCTATGTGCCACTTAAAATTACCTATGCATCAAATGTAACTTGTCTCTGACCACTCGCAGCATGCCTGACGCCTCTTAATTCCCTGTATGAACGCTGCAGATGAAGTCAAAGTGCACTCACCACAGAAAACTAACCTATGTAATAATGCTTATTGGCCAGTTATCATTCCCTTCCTAGTACTAGCGAAGATAAGGCCTTTCGTAGAAAGAAAAGCAGATACATTACCGCCGTGTGAAGTGCCGAACTACTCTAAGGATAATGAGTCCCTTCACAGCTGTGTTCGAAGACAAGGCAAGGAGTAAGAAGTTGCCCACCCGGAGAGCGACGCATAGATGCACTCCACATCCGTCGCCAGCACGTTCGTCGTAATCACGGCACCTTCGTCGTTGTACATTCCCGCGGCCTTCGCTTCGCGGACGCTACCTCCCCACCACCATACGACTGGTTACTGAACCGGTTATTGTAGCACTTTGAGCGAAACGAGCTCTTTATCTCAAGCTGTTCTAATGCGAATGCGAAATGCAGCGGCACAAACACAATGCACATGCACACTCCTCCATCGAGTAAATAGACGCTCGAACAGGCAAATGTACCTGGCGCCAACTCAGCGTCTCCATAAAGTCGCATCTGCGCAAGGCTAGACACGTAACCGATCGTACAACGGGCTTTAATGTCCTACGA
The DNA here is from genome assembly GCF_052857255.1 of Amblyomma americanum. Taxonomy (NCBI): domain Eukaryota; kingdom Metazoa; phylum Arthropoda; class Arachnida; order Ixodida; family Ixodidae; genus Amblyomma; species Amblyomma americanum. Next base: position 92,307,406 of record NC_135499.1, on the reverse strand, counting down.
AGTTCCCAACGGTCTCGACCGGAAATGGTATTTTCTCGCCTGGGTCTCCACCGTGACTGTGCCTCTTACGCAGCAGTACGGGCACTCCTTCTTCTTCCGCTTCTAATCTGTGGCAGTTTAAATGTAACTACAAAGCAAAGGGTCCATTTAAGATGAGGAAGTTCACTCTAATGTAATATAAAAATGGCCACTTTATATGCAAAACGAAGGCTACGACTAATGGCTCGAGCACTTCTTTGCCTACTCAGCGTTGTTACTCGGGGACACTAGGTGGAAGCACGGTTAACGGCAAACTCCATTGCAGGTTGCCTATAGGAAAAAAATAAACGTACAATTGCCTCTCCAGCTGACTTGACTGATAACGTGCATGATGGCACTTACAAAGCGGAATGCGGTATTTTCACTACATTTTTGCGAATTACATATTTAGTTTATTTGAACTAGAAAGGAAGATAGGTCTTGCTAGCGCAGTGTCATGGGAAAGACCGGCACCAAAAAGGAAAACGCAGCAAGGTAGGCCAGAACTTATCACAACATAACCGTTTCGCTCAAGAGCTGGAGCTACTATTCAGAAGAACATGACGACCTTCTGCGCAGAGGATGAAGCCAAGGTGAGCACCTTACATAATGGAAAGATACACCCATCCAGTTTGCTGCAGCGAAAGTAGAGAATCATGCCTTTCACCTCTTGTACTAAAGAAATTATGGAGCAGATTCTCTAATATGAAGGCCGTATAGAAATGCGTGTCTTGAAAAGCGCAGAAATTTATTTATGGTGTTTTTGTTAAAATCTTCGTCCACATTTACGCGCCCATTTGCGTGCGTAGATAATAAAGATGGCCATAAACGTGACGAGTAGAGGTCACGAATTTGTGTTTGTGATTGATTCACTGAAGTTTTTACTCGCACCTAAAATGGGAATTTCATTCATTCAGTCCTGCACTGACCGAATGTCTGCCGCCAGCGCTGGAATAGTCGATTACTGGAGTTTTTATGGTTATGTCTTCGTTTTAGCTCCTTTACTGCCAAAATAGTTTGATTGGATCTATTCCATATTCCAGCGATGATACTTATGAAAACAATTATTACATTCGCATCGCCTACAAATAGATATCGCTTTCTGATTTCGAATTGCGGTAAATCACAACTTTTCTTACTGGTATGGTTTCCATAATCATTTATGCATTAAAACAAACTCTTTTCTTTAATGTGCAGTGCTGAGTAGAAACTAAATGTTTTCCGCCCAATGCTTCCCCTTGGAATTTGATACACCGACACTAAAGAATCCCTACTACGTAAAAATTTGACGAACATCATCGAAAACCAAAGAGAACTTAGGAGATGCAGATACTTGCAGGTGTATTTTATTTAAATAGTAAGCAAGTACTACTACGGCATCAATGGGCGCGTTCTTGCAGAACATCGTGGCATTGTGTTCCTGTGACCGGGCCAAAGAGGCCTAACACGTGAACGGTCCCAAATTGAAATGTGCACCAGTATTTTCTTCCTTTCAGAGTCTGGAAATAACGAAAATTCAGTTCACGGGAAAGCTGCATACACAGTGGTACGACTACGAAGCAAATTATCTTTGAGGAAACCAAGAAAATACAGGGTAACTTATGAGAGGACGACTACCGCTCGCTGACGAGGAAAGCTTAATGAATGTGAAAAAAAACACCACAGCAATTTTTTTATCAGCTTCAGTGGAGGCTCGCAGTGAAACCGCAGTAAGATTAGGACGAAAAAGACATGCGAAAAGTTTTCGAGAGACGGGCAACACCTTCACTTTTTGTCTCTGCATGTCACTTGTGGCCACAGCTGAGGATGCCTATACCTACACTGCACTATTTTCTTTTTTTTTCTTTTGCTCCGATAATCCTTCATCCACTGAGCAGTATCCGCCTTTGACCTCTTTTTCGTTTCATGCTTCCTTGTTTCCTACTTTTGTTGTTCCCATCTTCTGTCGCAGTGTCGCCTTCTCTTATTTTAGACTCAGCTGTTACGTATATATTTTTTCTGCCTTCTCACTCATAAATGTCCTGAGAGGAGGAAACCGTGGCGTCGTCCGTCTTGTCTGCTGTCAGCCCGTCAAGAAGCCGCCAAGCGGACGACGTCAGGGGAGCAGCGTACAATAGTGGGCGCTGCGGTGATGGCCCGATGACCCAAGTGAGGAAACGATAGTGAAAGGAGTTCTATAAGAGTGACGTGAATGAAGATGTAATACCGCGGCGGTAAAGGTGCCTGCAGAGAGAGGGTATTTTGAAGCCCTATTGTGCGTTGGTGATGGGTAAAAAGAACCAAAAAGACAGGCGTGAACAGTTCTTTCTCTATAATTTCAACGAGGGAGTCAGAAGTTGGCAGTAAGTTTAAGGTAAGAAACCTGCTTTTGTCACAAAATAACGGAACGTGTTTTTTGTTCAGTGACACGAAGTTTCAAATTCGGCTAAATTTTTTGCAAGTTTACTTTTTGGGGCCGACGAAGGCGCTGTGAATTTTAATCATTTGCTCAGCTCACGTGAAGTTATGAGAGGCAATAAAAATTTTGTGCAACGTGGCTATAACGAGAAATCTGACAGCGATCTCTCTATACCTTTTGCTTAGCTTATATGTGCTGCCAAGCAAGGTCTGAATATGAAGCATCATAGTTGGTTACTTGGTGTGCATCAGTCAACCCAACACAGCGTCCTCCCACGATTTCGCACCCGAGTACCAAACCATTATAAAATTTTGTGCAAAGAAGGAAGTTCTGCCAAATATATCTGCAGTAGGATGGTGATTGCATATTGCAGCGAAGGTAATTCATACGCTTGAGTGACTCGGTGGTTCAATGAAGTGAAACACGACCGTGTCCACGCGGAATACAACCCAAGGTCAGAGCGGCCGACCTCGTGAACCGATTTGGACCATTCAGCCTCAGCAGAGAGTCTTATGAATAATTGCCAAATAAAGGCGTCGGAAGTTGCCGAAAATTGAACCTTCCTTATGGCAGTGCTTTCACTATCATCATGAATGTTTTGTGTATATCATAGGTCTCGGCACGATATGTGCCACGGAACATTTGAGCGCAGAATCGACACCACCGCTTGCTTCCATCAAGGAAACACTTTCGCCTCTATTCCAGTGACCCAGAAGGTATTCTCTCCTGCCTTCTGACTGGGGATGAGACGTGGCTGTCACAGTGGTATCCAGAAACAAAACAGAGAGTACATGCAGTGCTGGCTTTCGCAGTCTCCTCCACTGAAAAAAAAATTCCTTTCCCAACGCTCAGAGAGGAAAGCGATAACGACACTTTTTTTTAAAGAAGCAAATAAGACCCTGCTCATCGAGTATCTTGAAAACAGTAGGACAGAAACCGGCGAATATTATGCCACGTTCTTTGAAACCTGCGTAAAGCCATCGTTCAAAAATGCTGAGTATTGGTGACGAAGGCTGCTTCCTCCCTGCACGACAACGCCCCGAGATTCCTGGCACCGATCTGAAAAAACACCTCGATGCTTCATCATGAACTAATCAGGCGCGAAACCTGTGCACATTTCACATTGTGTAAATAGTTTATGTATATTACCTGTCCCCATATCCTCTCTTCGTGTCCCCTCAACTCTTTCATTTCATTTCTCCATTTTGCTTGCTATCCTTTATTCCCGCTGCCCCAGCTCAGGTGCTTCCTTCCCTTTTATTATTTTTTAATAAATTACTACTACTGCACCTCGAGGGAAGAAGATTCGATGACTTCAACTCGCTTTAAACTGCCGCATAAGCTAGAGAGTCTTGGCGATCAGGATGAAAGGGTTTTTTTTTAATTAAAAGCCTTCCCGAAAAATCGGAGAAGGGCATAAGTGTGAGTAGAGATTATGTTCAAAAATATTTTTTTCCAAGCTCTGGCAGTTGCTCTTATATGTGAGTTTCAAAGAATTTTGCTCCCCCCCCCCCCCCCCGTAGTTTTTCCTGTTCACGCTCTTCCACTGTTATGTATCCCAGGCGGCTCTATGCTTGTAGGAATCTGCGAAAATGCATATGCACCAAGATTTATCGATCAGCAATTGTGCTGCAACTCGAACAGACTTTGTATTGGATGAAATAGCATACGTTTTATATAAGATGTGCATAATATCGTACAGTTACGGTACATCAAGCCAAACTGTGATGCGCTAGTCACAATGCCGATTCCACTATCTATTATTCTAGGGCCGCAAATAAATTACCTTGAAATGAGAAAAAACAGTTCAAGGCCCAGAAGAAAAGGAATTAGTATTGAACCAACAAACAAAGATGCTTGATTGTTTATCCCGAATAGTTTAAAGTTTAAATTTCAAATTTCTGCTCGTGAATAGCCCAGCGGTGGTACAAAAAATGAGAGAGTGAGGGTTCGGCTTGCGACAGAATTATGGTAAGGTACATAGCTACGTAGCTGTAATAAATTACGGTAGAGTGCGGCGAAACGCGACATTTTAGTATTTGACGCCATGAAATATATGAACGTGAAATCATAACTGGACAAGTGCTGGTGTGAGGCAGCACGCAGCAACTACAACTACAAAGCGATGAAGAAATTTTCCTCTCCAAAGCAGATAAAAAAATTAGGAACTCAGATATTGGTAGCCCAGAGGGCAGAAGAAGTTCGAACAGCCAAGAATTTCTGCACGTCACATTTTTTCGGTACTTCGCAGCTCAGGGAACCAAGCGTGCTAAGTCTCAGTATTTGCTTTTTAATAACGATTGGTTATTGGTCTTATCCCATGCGACACTGAAGAATATTTTTTGCCTCCAGCTTTTCAGGAAGAGTCAGTACATGAGGCAAAGCGTGGCGTGGTCCTGTTGTGTAAGGCCTAAACTAACTATAGGCAAGTGCAAGCTTTTATCCTTGCTTTCTCAGTCTCTATTACGGTCTGAACTACAGAAAGGAAACAGTGATTGCAGACGGATGCCGAGGAGACATGAAGGTAGCTTTGGAGAATATTCAGCAATGCCGGTGTACCCAGCCGTTTAGTGGCCCTGAAGACACACTAACTGTGTAACAGTTATGAAAATGAGGGATTGTGAAAAGAGGGAACCACGCGGAGCTTCTTGTAACCTAAGTGACGCATTCCTACCGGCCATCAGCAACGGTTACTGTAGACTCATTCTGAAAATGGAGCAAACTATCCTCGGTCTGAGCTAATGTCACGTACGAAACATCGCGTTTACGTACACTGCAGTAAAACAAAACCGGTTGTCTATTCTATAAGTACGACCCGAACCTGTCTACTGTGTTGCACCCCCTGAACCACTTGTTGGGGGCAGGGGCCCGGCGGTCCTGGACGTCTGAAGAGGAGCAAGCTTTCCGGAAAAGCAAAGAGCTGCTTACGTCCGCTAGAGTTTTAGCGCATTTTGACCCTGCAAGGCCGAATGTCCTCATCACAGATGCCTCACCTTACGGGCTGGGGCAGTCTTGGCACAGCGCGAGACGTCGGGGGAAGAGCGTCCCATTGCTTTTGCATCTCGAAGTCTGGCGACTGCAGAAAAGAACTACAGCCAGTTGGACAAGAAGGCGTTAGCGCTCCTGTTTTTGGGGTCACAAAGTTCAGACAGTACTTGTGGGGTCGTCCGTTCGAAGCGCTCACTAACCACAAGCGACTACTAGGTTTGCTCGCAGCAGACAGACCTGTCCCAGAGTCCTGCTCTCTCTTGGTGGTACGATGGGCCATGCTGTTGTTTGGGTACCGATATACTCTAAGCTACGGGTCTGGTAGCCACATAGCACATGCGGACTGACTGAGTCGCCTGTCACTTCCCACAAAAGAGTTTTCCGTGGACTGCCGTGCTGACGTCTTCATGCTGGCGGGAGTATACCCGTGAGCGCTGTCGTCAGCTGTTGTCGCTGATGCCACTGCCCGAGATCCAGTGCTTTCGCTAGTGAGAGAAACCTTCTGGACTGGCCGCCAGCTGGATATGGGGCCTGAGGGGAAACCGTATGAAACACGGTTTATCCGAGAGGAGTTTCCAAGCGAACTGCATGCTCTGGGGCAACCATGTGCTGGTTTCTGCGTCACTCCAGAGCGACGTCTTGAGGCCGCTTCATGAGGGCCATCCAGGGATATCCATGCTGAAAGCTGTAGCGCGGAACCGTGTATGGTGACCTTCAATGGATGACGATATCGTTGCTGCCGTCCAGGGGTGCCCAACGTGCCAGGAGCAGCAGCGAGCATCACGGCCAATACCTGTCATGCCCTGGCCGTTCCTGGACAGACCCTGGTCAAGACTTCATGTGGGCTATGGTGGGCCATACCGGAACACTTGTTTTTTAATTGCAGTGGATACATCTTCTAAATAGATTGAGGTGTTTCCAGTTTTTTCGCCATCTGTAGAAGCCACCATTGCGTGCTTGAGAGTCAGGTTCGCGAACCAGGGGTTACCAGACATTGGGTGTCCGACAAAGGTCCAGCGTTTATTAGTGACCTGTATGAAGCATTCTTGAAGAAGAATGGGGTGAGACTGATGCTGATACCACCGTGCTATCCAGCGTCTAATGGCGCCGCAGAACGTTCCGTTCAGACCGTGAAGCGGCAGTTGCAGAAGGCAGGTCCTGGGGACCTTCGGGCACAAATTGCACGATTTTTGCTTATTTATCGATCGACACCACATGAAGTCACGGGATAAAGTCCCACAGAACGACTGCTGGGACGAAAAATGAAGACGGCAATGGACCTGCTCTGATCTGATCTAAGGGCCACCGTACAGCAAAAACAGCTCAAGCAGGTTAGATGCGACCAGAGAACGAAACCTCGGATTCAGGGACTGCCTGGGGATCAGGTATTCGCCAGAAACTTTCGGCCGGGGCCTGCAGGGCGGTAGTCACAGCCCTGGGAGCGTTTTCATCGGACCTCCAACTGGTAGACGGACGACGTAGAACGCGCCATCATGATCATCTCTGGCAGGCAAGCCCGCTACCCCAGGTTGAGCATAACCCACCGTCCAGCACAGTCACGGACCCTGACGTTCCTGGGCCAAGTCCCGACATACCCAGAGATCAGAGTTCTGAAATCTCCTGTCCAGCGATATCAACTGAGGAACCAAGGCAGCCAAGGTGTGCAGAAAGTACAGCGTCCCCTCGTCAAACACCTGTCACCACGCCTCCCCGACGGGGCACCAGGGTTCGTCGACCTGTACAGCGCTACTCCCCATAACTCAAGTGCTGCCATTGTTACACTTAATCACCCTATAATTGTTTTTTTTATTAACTTAGGGTGGGAGGGATGAGACGTTATTGATCATTGGAGGGCGCCACCGCGTCGGTCAATAAAAAGGCACGCATGACGAGGGTAGCCAATGCGTGCTGTGCACTCGACTAGCTTGCTGTCTTTCACTCGTGGCCTGGAAATGTTCCCAGCCCGGATTATCACAGACGCAACGATAAAGATAAAAGTCAAGTGATTTGCGAATCAGACTATATATTCAAAGGACCGCGTAGGGAGGCTCCGCGCGAAGATTAGGGCGTAGAAATGTGTATTCTGCAGCGAATGGTGCAAGTTAACAGGGTCGTGTTCTGTCTGGGTGCTCTTCTTGCAATGCGGATAGGCTTGCTAATATTGCGTAGGTGTTCATTAGGGTCACTTTGTTTGAATTGATTGCAAGACTGAATAATGAATAAATTTGGAGGAGCGTCTCACTATGCACCGCTCATTGTCTTCTTTTGCCTGAAGGGCCGCGGTAAAATCAACACTTCAATTTCGTAAAGTTAAAAAAAATTCCTGCCGTCTCCTAGGGCTGACTTCATTTTTGTTTACCGAGTTCTAAATTGAACATAGTCGGTAGTACCATCCCGAATCGACACATAGATAATGCAAGGTGTCGAGTAGAGGGCTCCGAATTAAGACCAAATGAGGTACTTTACCATGAGCTGACATCGTACTGCACAGCTGACATCGTACTGCACACAGCGTATTTCTTATTTCGCCTATACTGAAATACAGCTGCACGGCCGAATTGGAATCAGCAACATTGATTATAAGGATTTTTTCTAGTGCAAGAGCATCTTTATCCAAAGGGCGTAATAGCAAACGGTTTCTCGCCTAAACTACTTGGTTTGAGTGTCATACTTCTCACCTCATTTTCTTGTAATCCTTAGATCAAAGCGAACCCATACTAAGAGAGCCATCTGCAACGTTGGTCCGGAATATAAATGATAGCTATCTTCATTACGAAATACGAGGTACTGAACAACTCGAAGAAATAGGAACACGAAGGCGCGTGGGATTTACTTTTCTTTTTAAAACAATTTGCTCTTTAAAGTAAAATTATAACGCGAGTTAGGAGTGGTCGGTTACTACTCAGTTTGCTGAACAAAGCGATCCCGGTTTGATGTACGGAAATAAGCCAGAAGCCAGCTTTTCTGCTGAAGTAATTTTTCACAAGCACCCGTCTGACCTGCGATAGAAAGCGTAGATTACGTTGCGCTGTTTCTGAACACCCCTCAGTGACTCGTGTAGACGAAAATTAAGGCATATCATTTTAGGCATGTCACAGTTGGAGTACTGGGAAGCGCGACTGCAGCTACACACAGATTTATTCTTCGCCGCTTAGCAACAGTTTATGACTTCGTTCTGTGCCGTTCTGCGGAGCCCTGCCGTTCGTAGACAAACCGGAGACGGGAGATATTGCGCGTTCTAGGCCAGTGATTACTGTAATATTGTTACGAGGTGGCAAGCCAAGGAAGGAGGGCAAAGCGGCTGGTCAGTTGGGGTCAGGTCGAATTGGGGTTGAGCCGGACGGCTCAGCCCAGGTCCTCTCGGCCGGCGACGAAGGCGACAAGAAGGCGGCGATGCTCCAAGGGCCAGGATGACGACAAGGAACCCGCACCTCACACCAAATGATACGAGGTGGCAAACCAAATAACATGATGACATGATGGCAGATGAAAATAAGATTTAATTGCTGTGGGCCTAGCGCGAGCTCTCTGTCCCGTGCCGCTGCCCTTTTCTTCGTCATCGTAACAGTATAATCTTTCTCCTCCGGCCATTACTGCAATATAATCTTTCTTCTCTGGAATTAAACCACCTCCATAGACTCTAGTAACAAGGTGCTTTCTGGTGTGAAGGTTTTCGAAAATCCCGTCGAAGACATCACAGCCGGAGTTTCCAACTTTGAGTTTTAATGAGATAAAATTCGGAGTACCATAAACGCGAGAACTGTCTGGCGTATGCGCCTGAGTAAAGCCTGCATCTGCCAACCATTTCCCTTTCCCTGTCAGTTTACCCTGCTCCTCTACAGCTGTTGTTCAGAGGAGGCTAAGGCCGAATTAAGAATGATTCTACTAAAACGAATATTGCCAAGATAAGTCAGCAAAATTTAATTAAAGAAGAGATAATGAACGAAAATAACCATAAAATCGAAAAAAATAAGATCACAATGTGAATAGACTCCAAACGGAAATAGAACTGGAAATGGAATGGAATCAGAATAGATTACAATCACAATTACACTAGAGTGAAGATTGAAATAGATAGCCGTGTGACACAAAAATGCTTTCGCATTTTCTTCGCATCAGTCCAATTAATCGTCCCTAAATTTTCGAGCCTAATGTTGCCGTTTCTGGCCACCTTTCCGGTCTCGAAACATGGCGCCTCTGATTCCCCCAGAGCCCCATGATTCATACACTCAAAAAGTGACCTAAAATGTTGCTTAGAGGAATAAAGAAAGAAGATACGGCGTCAGCAAGTCCTTTGTTCATAAGTGCCAAAGAGGGCTCGTGCCTTGACTCTAATAGCTAGACGTGCTTCAGGTTTGGTTGTTTGGTGTTTGCCTGCGCTTGCCTTATATAAGTACCTTTAATGTGAATAAACTTCCGGTGTGAATAAACGCTCGTCCTGTGTTTCTTTGTCAATTGTCCGCGTCATTATCTCTATCGCCCTTTCAAAAAACTTTAACTCTCTTTAGCTGCCGAAATTGCGTAGCAGACCTGCCCTTTTGTCTCATATTATCATAAAATGAAAAACTTAAGTTAATGGGGTTTTGACGTCCCAAAGCGACTCAAGCTTTGAGAGACGCTGAAAAACATTGCTTCTTTAAGCTCTGTCAGCCATCTTAGAACTCCTTCAGAGCCGAAAAATTGTCTGTCTGAGGTAACCTCGCAGTTAAGAAGAGTGACTAATGCTCCTGTTTTCGAGCCGAGAAATGAGGCTAAAACCTTTACCCAGACAAGGCCAGCGTTCTGTCCGCTGTGTGAGCGGCTTATGTTGTGTTATTTTCGTGTATTTTAGAAGAAAGATAAACAAAAAATACTTGTAGCAAAATGGAAAAAGTGCATATGTTGCAAGCCCATGTACTGAGTGATCTTCTGTAGGTACTTCCGTTACGAACAACAAGCTCATCAGGGACACGTTTCTAGTAGTCTGTCAGTGACGCTAGGAAACAACGCGGTATGTGTCGATCGAATAACGTGAAAAATTGCCACATTCAAGTGAAAAAGGCGAAGATGCTTCTGTTCCTGGCGAGAGTGAGGAAAGAGAAAATCAAAAATTGCCCTTAGTACCGTTACCCTCAGCTTCCACGCAGGATACAGCTATGCAAAGAGTTGATTTTCGGTAAACCAAAAAAAAATTCGACAGCCTGTTATCAAGCGAGCAAGCACGTGAAATCCTGCATATGTTCGTGACCTCGAGTCATAATGAGCATTACCTTCACTTTTTTCCTTTCATATTTGCTGGAGGGTTTCTTCATCATAGGAACTCTATATTTTTAAGAGTGCACACATACTGCTAATTGTGCGCAGGTGCTACATCGCACGGCCAATTAGGCAGCACCGCGCGCAAAGATCGATCCCGCAGGCGATGTTGAAAATATATGTTTCAAGAAAGACACCTAATTCCCACCTATTAGGCGCCGAGGCTTTTGTGGATCAATATTTTTGTCGGAGCCACTCAGTCTGCTATTCACAGCACAGCTGCCTCACGCTCTCCGAACGAATAGAGTCAGTCATAACAGAAACGGTCGGATGGATCACTGTGAAATACCTTCGGAAGGTTAACCTTCAGGGTCTGGAGTCTCCCACTGAAGCAGCGCCCTTGCTGAGAGCAGTGGCCCCTTATAAAAATGGTCTATAGGCAATCTATAGATTTTTTTTGCTCTATAATCACCTATAGACTATAGAGAGTCTATAGACTATCTATATACAGAAGTCTATAACCGCCTCAATTTCATCTTGTCTATAGGCGGTCTACAGACTATCTATGGACTAAAGTCTATACAAGCCTTAATTTTCCTTCGTCTATTGACTATCTATAGGTTAAAGTCTGCAGTCGCCTTAATTGCACTTTGTTTATAGACTATCTGCAGACTAAGGTCTAGAACCATTTTAATTTCGTTTTGTCTATAGACAGTCTGTAGAATATATATGGTCAAGTCTATAACCATCTGAATTTTATTTTGTCTATAGACAACCTATTCACTACCTATAGCTTAACTCTCTAACGACCTTAATTATTCGTCTGTAGACAGTGTATAGACTATTATAGACCAAAGTTTTTAAAGCATTAGTTTTCTTTTGACTCCAGACGGTCTATAGAATACCTGCAGACTAAGGTTTATAACTCCTTAATTTCCTTTCGCCTTTAGACAGTCTATAGATTATATATAGCGTAAGTCTGTTACAGCCTTAATTTTCCTTTGTCCATAAATAGTCTGTACTCCGAAGTGCATACGACATAATCCAAATGCTGGTGAAACCATACTGAAAGCAGAAAGAAAATTGTAGGATTCATACAAAGAGCGTAGTAGCTGGCATTTTCCAGGTTATGTGTACGCCACTCATAGGTAATTTCGTCAATACGACTAGCGCGAAAACGTCAGAGCAGGGATATACTCAAATTATTTGACACCACATAAACCGCAAACAGTCTGTTAAAGATTCTCTACATCACATCTAACCCGCCGACGGAAGCTAGGCCGCGTTTATTGTCCACAAGGTGTATTCCGGTCACGGCAAGAATGAAAGACCCAATGAATGACTTATATTTTTAAACTGTGCTCGTGGAGCCCTACTTGTCCCATCTTGTGCTGCCTTCGCATTTTCCAAGTATTACAGGAAGTCTCGCGGTTTTAAAAAATTAAAACACCACTCTTTGCACCGTTCGCGCGCTGACTGCAGGTAAACGCCGGTGAGGTTGCGCGAATTCGAAACTACCCTTCAGCGTCTGGACAAACTGGTGGCTTGTAACCAATCGTCAGCAGTTGTTGCTAGTGTGTCCGTCCTTCCCTGATGTGTGCGTCTTCTTGTAAAGCGATATATGCGGGTTTCTCAAGCGTCGTTCGGGCTTTGTTGACAAAACAATCACAAAATCAGAAGACCGCAGCAGCTGCGCTACTTAGTAGTGATGTTTTCATTAGGGGTGGGACTTGAAGACTAGTCGTAATACAATGGACAGTTTTAATGTGCTTAGGTGTTTTGACGTGCAGAGAGTTTCACACAGACGTCACAATGCTGATATGAAAAGGCATCTATAAGGATATCTGACGGAAAAGAGCAGCAGCTTTTGTCTGAATTATAGTGTACTAGGAATGGCTTATCTGATGGCACCCTCATCACCAGTTTCGATCTGCTGTCATTTCCGTATTCAGTTTATCGAGGCTGTTATCAGGGCAGTGTGAATTCTGCCCCCAACGCAAATCGATTTGCACGCAGTATTCAATTTTTCTTAAAAGAAAAAAATATTGGGCTTTCATTTCCGGGTTCATTAAACAAAAATTTTGGACATATGACATTTCGCTACAGCTTAGGAATGCAGAGGCAAGTTTATTATGAATCGATAAAAAAGGGGTGGCATTTTTCAGTTGAGATGAAACATTTTTTTTTCAAAGCGTCTACGCATTGTAACTCACAACGCAGTGTTTTTTTGTAATGTCAGCAAGGGCAAATATTTCTTGCACTGTGCAAGAAACAACAATACAGAAATTTCGAAAATTCAAGAAAGCAGCTGCACAAGGAGAAACAAGGAGACAACAAAAATGATGTCTTAAATGAAACAGTCTTCAAAGTTCGGAATGCGACTGAGGTCCCGAAAAGCACTTCTGCGGCGTATTTTAACAAAACGTTTTGCAGATTTTCCACCGTGCACGCATTTTACATTAACAAAAATGTCTCCTTTAAGGCATGGGGTGGATACTAAGTAACGCGAACCACATGCAACTGGAACGCTACGAAAAAACAACGTCATCGCCTCTTCAAATGTCTCGGGCCGGATCTCAAAAAGAGGACACAACCGCTACGCATTTCAATATAGTAAAGAAAGCGAAAGCAGGAGGAAAGGGTAAGCAAACATTGTTAGGAAAGCGGGCATACACAAACAACAGACGTTTTTCTTCGCTTCCTCCTTTGGCCTGCACTTCCTCCGCCAGAAAAAATTGGTCTGCACTGTCGAAAGCTTAGCCTCTGCGTCAACCCCCCCCCCCCCCCCTCCCCGCTGTCCACCGCTCTACTGCCGTCGCCACTCTCACTGCCGCTCTTTCATTTCTCGAAATAAGCTGGGTCTGATTTTTTCAAGCCTGCCATTTGTATTTCGTGCACTCCGTTGTTTAGTTCAGGTTGATTGTTTGTGTGCTTTCGACAAGGGTTAATATAAACATCTTCATCCTCTTCTTGTCTTGAGTGTAAAATGCGCTCCAACTAAACAGGACGTTAACCTCCCCAAAGAGTGAAGTTTTTGTTCCCGGCAAGTGGTATGCGCCCAAAGCAAGAGCATTTCTGCCCAAAATAGCGTTTTGTCAATCCTAATCAGCACAAACTCGTGTCTCCCTGATATGTTTCATTCAAAGCAGTAATGAATTTCGTCCTACACATTAAACCACATCATCCTTCAGTGTCTAATCTGGCACGAGTGAGACAAAGAGGGCTGGGAAATGGGGATATAAGGCTGAGTAAACGCGGCAAAGAATGGAGTGTCAAATTTTTTTAGATCGGAATATTGTGCCGCTGACTGCTGGGGGCATGTCCAGGACTGGTTAAGACCGAAGACCCAGAGCCGACTTAAGATGTGCACGGCGGACAACGTAGAGCCTCAAAGCAAGAATGTGCAATAGAAAGAAACGCTTGAAACTTGTCCACGTGCAGAGCAGCTTTAGGCCCTGGGCTCGTGAGTCCATTTGCAAATGCCGTCCAGCCGCTATTTTTTGCCGACGTGTAATGATGTGGGATAAGGCTTCCTTGTTGTTCACAGCAAGATGGAAACACGGGGCAGCGACAGGAAAAAATTGTGACCGCCTGTGCCGGCAGGATATCGATTCTCGCAGAGCACATGGAAGCCATATATTCGATGGCTGAGGCGGGCTTCTTGACAGCGTTTCTACGCCTTTTCTGCTGCCCAAGCGCCTAGCGGCTTATAGTCGTGTTTGCGATGGCAACGATAAGACCAGTGCAAATGCTTTCCTGCGACAACAACAACGAGGCTGTTCCTTTCATTGTTCGCTTCAGTTGACTCCGTCTCTCGGTATCGTTGTCGGCTTCGCTCGGAGAGCCGCGCCAAAGGGGTGTTTGGAGGAGGAAGTAGGCTCTCCTCGGGAGTTCCCACGAGGGGAGAAGGATTTGATGCTCCTCTTTACGGCTGTTTTGCTTCAGTTACGAGCATGATGTGGACTGTTATGTCCGGGCTGTCTAATTATGCCTCTAAGGCGAGTTGAAATAGTTGCATTGTCTCCCAGTCTCCGCAAAGGAAGAACGACGAAGCCGTTGTTGCGTTTCCTGAAGCACAAGGAAATTTATGTGTGTATGTGTTCCTCCATGCTGATGTAATGGCTGAATATTGACTCGATAATATAGCGCGACTTTGTTTCTTTGTTACCGAGAATCAAATAATAGAGGAATCAATGAAACAGTGATGTTTATCGCACTATTCAGTACCAACTGAAGTATCGAAGCCCAGAGGCCCGGGCCTATCCTCTTTCATTACACTCAAGGTTACAACGGTGTGTGAAGTTTCGCGATATATACTGCGAATGGGGTATGTGGAACTTTGTCTCAAGAAGACTTGGTAGTCTGCACACGTATGCAGCAGCACCCGATCACATCAACACCCAGTGAGCTCATTAATACTCTACGACCTTTTTTCAAGCATGATGCTGTTGCTTTTTACTGCCACACAGGTGTTTCATCTAATATTTGCTGCAGTCGGCAGTCTATTCCTTAATTCGCTCTTTAGAGTTAATATGAGACATTAATTAGAGTGCTCGTCTAAAAGCATTTAAGTTGATAGAAGCGGGGCCCAAAAGTGCTAGCTTTTTTTTTGTCTGCCCTAGTTCTATGCAGCCATATGAGAAAACATCCTTTCAATGCGAATTATGTGCACGCTAACCAGGTGCAAGAAATTGTCCTGGCGCTCTCCGCTATAGTGTGGCTTATATCCATTTCTCTGCTTTAGCGCTTAAAACGTGCATTAAATATAATTTTCTACTGAGTTGGCCGAAAATCTACTTTTTCCAGTCAAGTGAAATAGTACCCTATCGCTTAGAATAGTTATGATACGCTGCTAGAGAGAAGCCTAGGTTTTAGGGTATTGTTAGCGTTCATATTCTGCTACACCAGGCTTCCTTGCTGCGTTTTGGAGCTATGAATACATGTTGCTTTCTTGAGGAGCAATGGTTTGGAAGCAGAACCAAGCCCTGAGGGCCTGAATTACAAAAGATACTAGCATAAAGGCCAAAACATTGGTTGCCTGCCACATGAAAAAAACCTGCAAGTTAAAAATATAGGAAACACATCCCGAGCACACGCCTGGATTGATACTAGAGTCGCAGATGGATACATTTTCGTGAAATGTGGTATGGAATCCGATCCACAATAAGGCGCATTCATATGATGAAGAAATCAAGACGACTAAAGATGCTATACGTGAGGGCTGATTTACCACGTTTTATGCTGATGACATAACCATCTGGTATACCCTTGGTTCCTTGGCCGAGAAAGAGGACACTATCCGATCAGCCATATGTTCTATCGAACCCTTTGTCACCTCAAGTGGCATGCAATGTGGCCCTGAGAAATCGGAAGTTATCCGTATCCATGGCCGCAACTGCGCATCACGGGGTCACATTTACCTCCAGATCTATAACCACCCCATCACGGAAGGTCCATTAACAGGCGTCCTTAGACTCTGGCTTCAAAACGATGGGTGCCCTACTCATACCATTACTACCCTTCGTATCACTGCCGTCAACATAGGCCGCATGATACAACGGATAGTCGGTAAACGAATAGGGTCAACGAATGGGTGACATCCCTCCCTATAAACCGCACAAATACGGCCTGGCCTACCGCCACCTCACTCATGCCTTGTAGAACTGAGGATTGGGCGAGTTGGCTGTGATACATTGCATTAAGAACCAGCGCTAAAAACACACACAGAGGACGAGACGAGACACATGAAGGCGCTGAGCTTACAAGTTGTAAGTTCAGCGCCTTCGTGTGTCTCGTCTCGTCCACTGCGTGTTTTTAGCGCTGGTTCTTAATGGAATGGATCACTCATGCCGACTTAAACAAGGTGAACGTTCTCCGAAGCTATCTCTACTATCCCCCTCTCCCTGTGCCTCCCAGTCATGCACCTCTACAACACGTCTTCTCGCTCTTGCCATTCACAGCATTTTCAAAGAGACGCAGGAGGCTGTCATAACCCTTCAACGTACTTGCCTCCTCACTACTAACACATGCAGAGCCGTTCTACACCATACTGGCGCCCCACAAGCTTCACGAACCCTAGCCCTCCTAGTCATCCTCCGTGTACAAGTGCGCTCACACCTCCACCTCGGTACCCTCCAGCGCCTCAGGCCCCAAGAACTCTAGGCTACCCGATGTCAGGACTGCTTTCCTTGCCTCCGTCGGCATTACTATAACATTGCGACGATGGTTTACGCAGACGCAGACTGCTACGCACAACGATGCAAACATGTTCTCGCAGTGGTCGACTACTTCTCCCCCTACCCTGCCGCATCATTTAAGGGCCCTTGCCCAGCAGTTGCGGAGAATATTACCAGCGCGCCCACGGCCGAGTTCCCAAACTTGCCCTCAGCATTTTGGGTGCCACACTTCAACAATATCATGTTGTCACCTGGGGCCGTGGACAGGAAGCACTACAAGGCAGGGCCAAGGCTGACACCCTACCTTATGATTACACCAAACGATTACACCGAACGATGCCTTCCTTGTTTTCTTCATTCCCACGGTTAAAATTGCGCTACTTTATTCGCACCAATGAAGCGTGACGCCCCGATGCACGCATGTCACTACAGACACTATTGAGCTATTTCTGCTTCTATTTCTAATAACATGCTACCTGATTTAACTTCGTAGCATTTCCCTTTCTTTTCTGTGCGTCAAATATGTTTGAGCGATGTGTAGGCCGGTCTTATATTTTTTTTACGGGCGTATAACAATTATTCATAGCAGATTTTGAATCATGATTAAGTTTCATTAACCGAAAGCCCAACACAACAAACGTTCTCTTAATATTTTCAGCTAATCTTTGTCTCTTACAAAATATGGTCTATAGACAGTGTATAGACTTTTAGAGGCTCTAATGCCTTCCTATTGATATTTCTTTTTGTCTCCAGCCGCCGCGGTGGCTCAGTGGTTAAGACGCTCGGCTGCTGGCCCGAAAGACGCGGGCTTGATGCCGGCCGCGGCGGTCGAATTTCAATGGGGGTGAAATTCTAGAGGCCCGTGCACTGTGCGATGTCAATGCACGTAAATAACCCTAGGTGATCGAAATTTCCGAAGCCCTCCACTACGGCATCCCTCATATTCTGAGTTGCTTTAGCATGTAAAACCCCATAAACCAAACCATTTCTTTATGTCTGTTCATATGGTCAATAGACTGTCTACATACAAAAATCTACTAAACATGTATGGCCCTAAATCAATAGATTGTCTATAGACTGTATATAGGATTTTTATTGCCTAAAGACTGTTCTCTAGTGTTCATTATAGATAGTCTATAGACTTTATTGACAGATGTCAACGGGCAGTGTAAAGAAATTTTTGTAAGGGGCAACTCGAGAAGGCTTTGCGAAACAAAAATATTGTGTCCATCAATAATTTATCGTAGTGTAAATGAAGAGTTGTTTTTGTGTCATTCCGATGTTGTAGTACATATTTTGCAGAGGAAAATAACACTTAATATCTAGGATTCTTCCAAGCGACGTCAGCCAAAGCAGGCGCATTTGCCAAGAAATAATGCCGGCTTCACCATGTGTCAAAGAAAGGAGGCGGAGCCTTGTTCTTTATGTACCAAACAAAATTCTCAATGACATTAAGAGATCAAAAACTTTTATTCGGTATCAATCATCGGAGTCGGCCAGTATCCCTTGGGACCTCCGGCTCACTGAGCTTTAGTTATGATCGCCAGTTAAGCGTCTTGGTCCGAGCTGTGCATCAGAGCCTCCCAGGTGTCTGTTGTGTGCGTGCCGTCTGATATATCTGGGCACGCCCATAGCAAGTGGACCATGCATGGCAGGCTTTCTACGATTTTTGCATTCATCTTAAAATTGGCCTGGTTGGAGTTTACTAAGTATTCGCGGTTCACCCGCCGCAGTGGCTCAGTGGTTAGGGCGCTCGGCTACTGATCGGGAGTTCCCGGGTTCGAACCCGACCGCGGCGGCTGCGTTTTTATGGAGGCAAAACGCTAAGGCGCCCATGTGCTATGCGATGTCAGTGCGCGCTAAAGATCCTCAGGTGGTCAAAATTATTCCGGAGCCCTCCACTGCGGTACCTCTTTCTTCCTTCTTTCACTGCGTACTGTATCCCTTCCCTTACGGCGCAGTTCAGGTGTCCGTCGATATATAATACAGACACTGCGCCATTTCCTTTCCCCAAAAACCAATTAGTATTTTTCAGTTGTAGCGGATTTGGGAAGGCTCAATCCTGCAATTTGTGCCAGATCGACGCTTCGCGTTTGCTGAGTTTGCTATCCTAATCTGGGTATTCCTTCCTAATTTTATATAGTATTGTGTGATTTCTCGGTAGGTGATCATCCTTTCCTCTTCTGACGTTATGTGTTCTGTGGAAGCGGAGTCTCAGACTGTCCGGAAGGTAACTCCTCGGGCGAGCTCGTTTGCTCCTTCATTGCCTCATAGGGCCTCATGTGCCGGAGTCCAGATTTGTAAAACCTGGTGCTCCATTGGATTCTTAATGAAACAGGCAACCTGCTGCTTAAATGCACGATACTGCAAAAAAACTGGTGCAACAGGTCCTCAGGGCGTTTGCACTGAGCAGCAGCTGGCACAGTTTTTCCAGCTATATGGCCATACTTTGCGCTTCTGGCGAGAAATTCTCGCTCCACAGGCCCCGTGCTGCGATTTTCTGTTTTCCCTGGCCTTCTGGTCTACGCGGTAATGGTCAGCAGCGCGTACTCCAGAAAACGTTATGGCAGTCAGCGTGTACAAGTAAGTAGCCCCGGTGAGCTATACGAAGGAAAAGCGAGTATTCACAGAAACCGTAAATAGTGTGTCTTGAATGGGGCTGACCTTACGTGTTCTTTTCCTAAAATTAGCACATAAAGGGCATAAAATAGCAGCCAATAAAGGTCTACGTTCAATATAAAATGGATACGCCACGTTATTATCCTATCAGGTATAAGAAGCCACGTGCTGCGTGAAGGACTATAAGCTGAACCAACGCTGAAAGCCTGCTGGCACCATTCCCCCTAGATCCTGCGCTCCGAGGTAGAGAGACAGCACACGGCAGATGTTTCGCTCGTTTCCTTTACTTGTGGCCCGTTTACGGCCGTTGCGTCGCCAAGCATCAAATATTAAGTGTTGCCTCAAAGGCAAGACAGGCATCGCGTCACCCTACACGTCTAGCATTCATTGTAACCAGAGTTTTGAAGCTGAAATTCGGCACGCAAATGGTAGCAGAGAGACAAGACTAATAGAAAAGCTATATTTTATTCAAATAGCGTAGAAACATTTTTTAATATTTACCATCGTACCGCGCACAAACTGGCGGCCACTTCTTGAATCTGCATCGTGAGGTCGTAGCGCCTCTGCACTTGTGGGCTCGTTTTAACGGTACACCCTTTCTTTAACTCTCCACTTTGCCACTACCAGAGATGACAGAATGGGTGCAAGCTTCCCCTGGCCTGGAGCTTCGACTAAACAGGGTAATATGCTTGGTAGATGAGTCTTTGACCTCACCTTAAGCAAACAAAGATACTTTGTGTCGTGGCGCTCTTCGGCCGTATATGCCCTTGAGCCATAAAAATTCACTATTGTTATCATCCACTTTGGCGCGGTCGACATTCGAACTTAAGCGTTCGGAGCGACGAAAGATAATACTGATGTACTGCATGATTCTAGGCATTATCTACGCTTCATTATTGCGCGCGATGAACGATCGAATATTTTTCTGAGAATTGAGAATATTTGAGGGGTTGTGGATTTGTCTACGTAGCCATCATTTTTGCCCTGAGCATCATTTGAGGGTGACGTTATTTCCTTCCAGCTTTTTGCCACGAAGAACAAGCACTGGTTCAGATTCGTTTACAGCCTTCAGTGCTCGCCTTTTTGTAATCTCTAGAAATCGCGTAGCAAACAGTACCAGATAGGGGTTTAAATTAAAAAAAAAGAGGCGAAGAAAACTCGCCATTGCTTTTGTGTTTATGCAGCGCTAAAGAAGAGCATACGAACGCAATCTCGCGTGTGCTAAGCATAACGTCGGCAACAATAAATAGAAGTAGATTTGCTATTTAGGTTTGTCATTGTCGCCAGGTAGGTACCTATTCCAAGCAACACAAACAAACATTGTCCTTGTCTTATCCGAGCTGAACAGTAAGCCTGCTAAGCTCAAAGAATCAGCCATTCAAAATGCTGGCACTCGAACGTTACAAACGCCACCCAAGTTACCAACACCGACCACGTGGCCGTAGCAGTGAAGTCACCACGAGCGTGCAGGTGTCCGAGCGCGCTCACCGCACAGAGATCGCGTGACAACTAGTCGCTTTTGATTGGTTGAACGACAACCGGCTAACTAAAGTTAGCTTGGATTATGGAAGAAAACAAGAGGTCAGATCAATGTAAAACTTTGCCCTTGTGGTGCAATGGACGCCTGGATATCGCCGTCAAGTTCGCATCGCAACCGCACAAATCCCAAACCTTACAGCAGCTGCGTTCGAGAAACGCAGTAATGAGCATGAACAATTGCACAGTCAATTTTCCAAGCCTACATCTATGCAGGTTTGGTTGCAGACGTTTACCGTTCGGCCTTAGGTTCCCTGCAGAGCGAGAACAGGTAAATCTACGTCCCCTCTGAAGATTTTTTTCTGAAACGCTCCAAACCACTATTCAGATTCACTCGCAGAAAACCATTTGATAGCTAAATTGCTGCAGGTATTTTTCTGTACATGCGAACAGGTTCCTTCGTGTTGACGATAAAAATGTATTCACCGAAACAAAAAAAAAAGAATGTATGTCCATTAGTCTAAATCTTTATTACATGCACCTACCGCAGTCGGAAAAAAGCCGCGATATATATCTTAGCGACTTTTTGCCGACTCTGGTAGGTGCATGTATTTAATATTTACACTAATCGAAATACATTGTTTTTCTTGTTTCGGTGAATACCTTTTTATCGTGAACAGGAACGAATCTGTTCGCATGTACAGAAAATTACCTACAGCAATTTAGCCGGCCAGTGATCCAGCGCCTGTGTTGTGTTCTCACTGTGTCCTGTGTTAGTGCTGTTTCCAAAATAAACTTGTGCAGTACGTGGAGCGAGCGCACGGTTTTCAAGAAGTCTCAGTAATGACAGCAGAGTACGAATATCCATACAGAACTACCTGTGGCGAACGCGTTCACAAGCAACGGCGAGAAGTGAACAGTTTCCAATGATCCAAAAATACTCGGGGATTTGGATTGTGCTCCAGGCTCTACATCACAATCTAGTGAGCAAAGTCTCCAGAAGCCGCCAGAGCCTGCGCCTAGCTACTAGACAGTGGAAGGGCACTGCAGTTTATAATTATCTACAAGCGCGAGGGAATATCAGGTCACATCGGGGATAGCCTTTCGAGAACTCCAGAAAACCTTTTTACCACAGGACATATCGCGTTGTTCATGGCCGTTAAGGATGTGTCAGTGACCGTTCGCACATTGGGATGTGGCCATCTCACGGTCAGTGCGTTGGAACTGGTATGCTCGCTGACATTGTTCCTGCACTTGTTACTCCCGAAGGACCAGACACTCTAACAAGCGGCAATTCGCGACGGAGCAGACCTAATGAATGGACGTTCTAAGGGGCATAAAACAAGGATGTATGAGCGCTCTTGGGGTATTTCGTTTGACATGGTATGGGTTAAAAAGCATATGCCTGGCCTCAAATGAAACTATGACGTCCTGTTCCTGGTGGGTTCTACTTCTCCATTGTAGTCACTGCTTAATGTGTTGCCATCATACTGCTCTTGTCTGTCGGGCACTCACCGGGACGGATGGAAAGAATGAAACATTGTAGGCGCATTATCGAGTCGCTTATATTTCGAGCCCCTACTGAAAATGTCAAAGTATACAGTCCTTACAATGGATCCTAACTTTCTTGGCAAATCTCACCAATTTCGGTTCGACAGTGTGATGATTAACGTTGAATGAAAATTAGGGGCCCATAAAACACCATGGTGTAGGAGGCACAATTAAGTGAAGAGTTCTTTATGTAGTTTCCACCACCTAGTTTTAATTAATGTTAAATGGAATATGAACACGCGAACGAATTTTTTGTTCGCAGCAACGACAATGCAATAGAAAGTTTATGCACAGTAACCAGTTTAAGTTGCCAACGACAAAGGTTCAGACAGCATTATCCAGGGGACATTAACATCAGGAAAATTAAATTTACGCTAAACGCATGCTAATGATTTGTTTGTTATGTTATGTTGAATAACTTGCTTGATAATTACTAGGCCAATCCGGCGCTGGCGTAGTGGTTAGAGCATCCACTTCCTTAGCGAAAACTAATACGTGTGGAATACGCGGCGAGGTTTTTGTATTGTATTTCAAACGTATTTAGTATTCTTAAATGCATTAAATGTATGCAGGCAATAGATTCCAGTAATTTTATGCTCGGTATTCGAAATATATTTTCAAAATTTGGCAAAAATACGTAACTTAAATCATGCTTCGAGCACGTTTCAAATACGTGAAAAATTATGTACGCGATTTTAGCGTCCTTTTATTGTAATAAAAGTGCACCTTCGGCAATATGGTATAAATTCGTCTGAAGTATACGCGAATTTTAAAAACGGGCAGTCATTTAAATCATATCTAAAGCACACTTTTAGCTGCCGTAGAACAATCTAGTGCTCGAAATTGCGTTTACAGAAATGGCATTTTCTTGTTGGCAATGTATTAAAATGTACTTAAAGTGTGCGACATTAATTCGTCTAAAACATACAAGCCAATTCCAGCGAATGAGCTGTCCGCGCAAACGTACTTGCAACACGCTTCAATCTGCCGTTGAACTGTCTAGTAGTGCTTAAAATTACGTTTCGGGAAATGGCATTTGCATTTGCATGCTCGTAATGTATTTAAAATGTACTGTCGTAAATACGAATTTAAGTGGTCCATAGTGTACATGAATTCTAACATAGAGCTGTCCGCGTAAACATGTTTGCAGCACACTTCAAGCTGCCGTGGAACAACCTAGTGCTAGAAATGACGTTCCGAGGAACTATGAAAAGTCGCCCTTTTCTGACGTGCTTTCATTTTTTTAAAACTTCTAGCAGGAAGGCAATCACCATTTATTTGAATTACGTGCGGACAGCGTGAAAGCATTATACTGCCAAGGGGGCCATGCGCGCCTCCAGGCCCGAACATGACAGGGAAAGGGCCCCGTCTGGCAAGACCGACGGGCTCCCATAAACGCCCATATATTTGTTGGTTATCAGTTCGACTTTTCACCGTTGCCTGACGCAAGTTGCGATAAAAATTTCGGTCCTAGATATCCGCCAGATTCGAACGCGACCACTGGGACACTTGTGCGACAATTTGGGGGCCCGCAGTCTTTGCATTAATAAAGCCTCATCGTGCAAGATAATGTGTTTTCTCTCAAGGGGTTTATATAAGGCAAGCCAAGTATTGCGGTTGTCGGAGCAGTTCCTGTTTGCTGATGTCACTTCCGGACGGAATTTGCTGTGTGGAGACTTAATTCCCGTTCAGGCCTTGTCACGTGATCTTCCATCGTCATAGACTTCTTCATGATGCTTACAGCCGCTTCATTCATTAGTTCTGCTGTTGGCAACACTGATCAGCCCTATTCGGTAAATTCGATGATTACACCTTTTTTAAGGCGAAGTATTATATACTTAGTGTATATAATGTAGTGTAATGTATTTAATGTATTAATTTAAGTATATATTTATTGCATAATAAATATACTAAGCGGGCAGAAAATGCATTTTTGATGCATTTGAAAGAATTTTTTAAGTCAAAGTGAATATATTTTTGTATATTATTGATGTAATGAAATGTATTAATTGTATATTTTTAGCATATTTTGTATATAATATATATACTAAGAGGGCAGAAAATGTATTTCTGATGTATTTGTAAGTATTCAAAGTATTGCTCCTAACATAATTAGAAAGCATTTGTACTGCAATTTAAGCATATTGACAACAAAAATGCAAATTACTATGAAATAATTACAACGGGTTCGAAATGTATCTTTAGCACAGCTTCTTTTCGCCAAGGGCTGTAATCCTCATTATGAACATAAGTACGCCCTTTGAGGGAAAAAGGCGTCCCCCATAGCTCTCCAGTTAACCCCGTTCAGCGCTAGCTGCGGCAGCCTTACTTCAGAAAAGTTTTAATCATATCCGCACACCTATCTTTGTCACCTCCTGCTATGCTTGCTTGCTTTTGGATTGCAGTACATATGCGTTTATGTTTTTTTATTATTGGCGCAAGTGCAGCTTTAGCCAAAGAGCGCCATGGCACAAGGTAGTTTTCCATTTCACAAGGTGGAGTCAGAGACACATTTCCCAAGCATTTCATCCTAAATAAGCCGAGCACCAGACCAGGGGAAAGCTTGTAACCATTTTATCACCGGTGGGTACCCGGCGGAACTCGGTATCGATCCCCGCACCTCCCGCATGCGAGGCGGATGCTCAAACCACTAGGCCTAACAGTTATTGTAGCCATCCACTACTGCGTCCCTGACAGCCTGAGTTGCTTGGGACGTCACACACGACAAACAAAACCAAACCCTCCTTCGCGTTACTTGTCTCCTCATGACAAATCTTCTTCTTTCTTGGACTAACATTATCAACTCAGTTTCTTTCCTCGTCACTATGTTGTTTTCATGTTTCTAAACGTTCCGCGCATCGCTTTCCACTCTAATATATCAACTTTGCTATATCTCTTATTTTAATTATTTTCTCGATGTCGTATTATTTTTTTTCAAGCAGAAGGCCTATCTAGCGCACGTACTCATATTTATTCAGGATGCAGCATATATTTTTGCTTGGTTTAATCATCAGATATATAGAGAACCGGTTCCAGCTCAGTTTTCAGGATAATTTTGAAAAGGAACTTTCGATGGCTGAGCGTAGGCGATGTGTTAGGTAGGTGCACCAACGTGGAACCGCTGCACAAGTTCTTTACATTTTTCTTACCTCCATATTTTTTATGGTGACATATATCTCGGTTTTTGTATGTCTGTTTATTTACTCTGCTTGCTGTTTTTACATCGCTTTCTTATTTGTTGAATTCGCATTTTTTATGCTTTGTTAATTGTAATTACTATAGATTTTGTCATTCTGAGTCAGAGCAAGCACATGTTTTTGCTGACAGCTGATGAATGGCTGCCCTCGTTAAAACAAAGTAGAAAAACTGAGTATTAGCAGGCACCTTTACGAATGTAACACATGTTGCATGAAAATATCAGTTAAACACCTCTAGATTACGGATACGAACAAGGAATAGAAAGGCGACGCCTCAAGCACAATATTACCACCATGTGGCAGAGGATGATGAGGCGTACTTCGCTTTCCTCTGCCAGCTCTTGTAAAGCAACTGTCTGTCTTGAAACGCGGCTGCTTAAATCACTAGTAATTCTGTGCTGCCTGCTCGACGCACGTACTCTTAAAAAAAACGCTAGTACAGCACAGCCTTGAAGAAAAAAGAAGGCTTTAGGCGATCCTTTCATTCAGACTCCGCGCGTGCGTGCGCATATGTTGCGAATGTGGCCAAGTGCAAGCACCGCCGCGGTAATAACCTTAAGCGGCAAGGTGGTTACGCAGGTGGAGTGACCTTTATCTGTACTTCTGCAATATGATGATGACGTAACCTATGCAGTAAAATAACAATAACAAGAAAACTAAGGAACATTTATCTGGGAGGACCACTACCGCGAACTGCAAGCGTCAGTCGAAAGAGACGCAAATTTTTTTACATTTGTATCCAAAATTGAAACGCCATATAAAGGACCGTCAACTCCGTCCAAATCTCACAGAGGATAAAAAACATATGGTGGCCTGATTTTATACATAAATACATTTCCTTTTACACTGGTTCCACCTGTACGTCCCTAGATGCTTGCGATGCGCGTTTACTAATACAGAAAAATGCTTAACGCCTTCCTTAACTGGCAGTGGCAATGCTTAGTGAAGACTTACGACCTGAGTATCAATCAAAGCAGTTCGTCGATGAAACAACAGACATGACTTGAAGTGCTCTTCTCACGATAGACTCTTTTCTCAAAATGAGTGCCCGAAGAACTAAATAGAGAGCCGGTGGCACACCGGTAAATGCTTTGAAGTTTCAAATCAATTATTCAGGTTCTCGCCACAACGCGTTACAACCTTGGAAATGACTGCATGTAAACAGTTCGCCAGAATATACTCGTATATTCGTCTCTCTCGCAGCACTCAGTTTATTCAAACTTATCTCCCTGGTTTCGCGCGAAAAGAAATGAAGCACAAATACGGCCCTGGGGTAGTAATTTTTCTTTCGACTTAAGCAGTAACCATGACCACTGCTAGACAGCAAAAAAACAAAAGCAGGACAAATATAGTTTTCGGGACTGGAATCGACACGCTTATCCGTTCCACTTTCTTTGACTTTAATTTTTTGATGCGAGTATGACTTTCACAGACATTACCTGCCTTCCTTTATCTATTACTGGCAATATTTATAGTCAAAAACGCCTGTCGCTCGAAGCTTGTGTCGTCCAAAATTCAAAACAGCTCAGATTGGGCAGCCTTGCCAAGAAGATTTTTGAACGGTTTTCGCTTCATTCTAAATTGGTAAGAATTGTGGTTGAGAGACTAGTTAGTGCTTTGTAATGTTCTGTTATTGTGCTGAAGAGGTATATAAGTTTCTATGTTTATCGGGTGCTTTCTCTGGGCTTGTTGTGTTTAATTCAATAAAGCAAGGATGTACTAATACGACAAAAAGATTGAAAAACAACGTATCTTCATGCGTAAATAAAAGTAGCTGCTGTATTTATCGTGCCCTTTGCATTACAATGTTATATCACAAAAGTGCGCAGAATGTTTAGATGATGTTCCTTGTTTTCTTACGCGCCCTGTTGCTAGGCAGCCCGGAAAGGCTGTGGCTGGACTGAAACTTCTGGTAGCAGCTCTCCTAAGGACTTTGTCATTCGCGGAAGACTGTTCCCTTTTTCTCTGTTGAACACTCCTTGGAAACCACTGGTAATATTATCAGGAAACCTCTTTTCGGAAAGACATCTTTGTAGATGTTATTTCCGTATTCTGTATTCTTTTCCTGTTACTTTTTATCCGTGAACTTTCATCCGTGACTTGGCTGGGCCCTGGTGATAAGCACTTCCTGGTGGCCGGTACTGTCTTGCTCTTAAATTCCGACTGATCTCCATGCATTCGCTAGGCTTTCAGAGGCAATTATTAGGCGCATACATAGGATGGCCCGGTTAAACCTCGCTGTCTCGACGGTGTGTCGTAAAACGAGAGCTTCGCCGCTGACCGTCGTAAAGGGGCAAGCGGTGCGTGGCGGGAATTTCTCTTTACGCCGTCGTGGATGGCCGGGAGAAAGTGTAATGAAATGTGTGGGAGTCACCTCTTACCAGTAGGGCACGTGGCACCAGTGAAACCATGACGGTGAATTGTAAAATTTTGCGTTGCTGCGCCAAGAGCTCTGTAGCTTCGAATTTGCTGAAACTGCAAGTGATATCTCTGTTTACGTAGAAAGAGGGGCACACACCTCCAAACGAACAAATTAAAGGTATGAAAGCGTCGAGGGTAGCTGGATATTTTATACTGCACTTCCTTTATTCCTTTGTGATGGCATATTTACCAAGCGGAAAAATACATTTTATTTCTCTGTAATACGAGTTGCCTTTTCCTATAAAAGAGGCATGTGGCGAAGATTGATTAAAATTTCTTATTGTACTAACTGTTCTAGTCATTATTACTTCTGAAGAGAATCCCTAGCTACACGAATAAAGGCAACAGAAGCGCATTAAATGTACTGGAGTACTCTACCTCAGTGCACAGAACGTTTTCCACAGCATATCTGACCACGCGGATTTGTGAAAAAACGTTCGACTTTATAACCTTCCAAAGCGGCAACGTGTTTCCGTTCATTGACCAGAAACGTTCATCTCAAGGCGCTTGCTACGAAGCCGCCGAAGGGTCTTCTGAGGTGTGAGGAACGTCTGACAACCATAACTGTCCCCTCATTCTTCCGGTCAGATCCAAGATACTAAGCCAACCTGATGCATGGAAGATTTGAACACTGTATCCCTCGTGTGCTACTACATCCTTCCATCGCTTTCCGAAGCAATCCGAAGTTTCTGGTCCGGATCTGTGGCGAAAAGACTGCTAGGTGGTGAAATATGATCCGGAAAATATGGATCTTAGGAGAATAGTTGAGAAATTATGCTTCCGGACTTTTCTGTGGCTTGTGTTGTTTGTTGCCATATCTTCTTTGCCTACCCAGGTGCTCTATTGTCATTTTATTTTGACTGAGGCTCTACCACTTGCTAATTCAGCCCGTAGTACGTAGCCAACTGCAAAGAAAACTCTACTTGCAGCGCATTACCACTGCTTACAGTGCGAAGGTGGCCTGTGGGCCTACAGCCTCGCCTTCTGCCCGATAGACCGCAATGTTCGAGCGCCACGCAGAATGGAAGCCAGTATCACCCTATTGTGTGATTATTGTTGACTATAGATTATTGGGCAGTGGAAGCTTGCAGGCGCGTTCGTAGTCCCCCTCCCGCTTCTTTGCTGCTTAAGGTATTCACTGGACATTTCAAGCAGGCAATCAACGCTAGAAAAAAAAGGGGGTGGGGGCAGGAAAGATGCCACCTCTGCGCGAACACCACTTCCTTTCTTCCGAGGGAAGAATTTTGGACGGCCACCATGTTCAACGTTCCTGGAAAAAATTTTGATTATTCGAAAATTGTGAGGTACTCTAACAGAAAAATTGAGGGTAATGGTTGACTCTTCCTATGTGTAGCAATTATTTCGGTTATGTTTTTTCAT
Organism: Amblyomma americanum; assembly: GCF_052857255.1. NCBI lineage: Eukaryota > Metazoa > Arthropoda > Arachnida > Ixodida > Ixodidae > Amblyomma > Amblyomma americanum. The sequence continues at coordinate 92,277,947 of NC_135499.1, read as the reverse complement.
CGCTCGCATCGAGCAGTCAAGACTGCTGTAGAAAAACACTGGGGAACGCTTTTCAAGAAAGAAAAATATTATTATAAAAAATGCAAGCTTGCCGACGTGACATCTGCTGATATATTGATTGTTATGGTGGAAAGATACAACAGATGAAAAAACTGCTTTCATAAACTACTTCCTGAGCAAAAATATATTCCTCCACAATTTCTGAGTATTATATCTTGATCATATGCAGGGTTTGTAGAAATTTTAAAAAAATATTTAAAAACGCTAGTGTTGGTTTGCTTTATGCTGTTTAACTACCCAAAGTGGCTCAAACATTGGTGGGCGCCGTAGTAAAGGGCTCCGGGTAATTTCGACCACCTCGGGTACGTCCACTGAAATTGCACAGCACGCGCAGCTGTAGCACTTCGCCTCCATCGAAATGTCACTAACGCGGTCGGCATCAAACACGCTTCTTAAAATAGGGCTATTTTGATATATAGCTAATGAGCGTTATTCAACCATTTTATTTTCTCTTCTTTGTGTAGTTTCTAAATGGTAACTACTGTGAACAAAGGAGGAATATTGTATGTGTCTAGAGCTTGCGACGAAAATTTATTTCTTAATGCTACGAGCTAATTAAGAGTTTTTATGCTAACAAGAAGAGGGCACACAAATAATATAAGGAAAAAAACTGTACCTTGCTAAGTCAGGTGAGCGAAGGAAGATGCGCAGATTCCGAGAATAAGTCCTGCACTGTCCTGGACACAGCCGCAGTGCAATCCTCTGTAGACAGAAATATTGACAGTATAGCTGATGGGGGGACATCATGCCATAAGAACTAGCTCAAAGGTCAATTCTACTTTAGTTCATTGTTTAGATAATTTACTGAAATGTCTTGTCTCATAATATCACATAAAGGCACACCATCTACAGAAGTGGACCTCCAACCATAACATGAAAGTGATTGCCAATACACGCTTAAAACGTATAACGTCAAGGTGTATCATCCCTGAAACGACGGGGGCGCGGATTGAACCGTTATGCTTCTTAACTCATTTCCTTTTAAGAAATTGACAGAAATTGTGTTTCTTTTTTGTTGAATAGGAAATATGCTCTTTAAAGCATACTGCATCCGCAGGGCTCCGAATAATTGTCGACAGCTTGGAGAACTATTTAGGTACATCGAAATCCTGGACGTTTCTTGTGGGGCCTTCTGCATCCACCCTGCACTTCTGCGCTTGTGTAAGTGCAGGATTACTACAAAACGCGACTGTTCATATCAAATCTTTATTTTGCCAACACTTTCGGAAATGGTATTCCCTTCGTTAGGGCAGGCTTGGTTAATAAACGGAACTAATTCAACACATGTCAACTTAATTTGTTGCGTGCCCCAGGGGTCTGTTTTGGGGCCTTTGTTATCTTTAGTCTTTATAAATGTCATTGTCCAAAATCTAGAATGCAAAGTGAGGTTATATGCTGATGATTGTGCCATATACAGGAATGTAAAAAATGATTTTATTGTTAGCAGTTCGCAGAATGTTCTGAACAAAATTCATCATTGGTGCACTAAGTGGGCCATGTCTTTGAACAGTGCTAAATGTCAACTTGTGTCATTCACCTGTAGATGCTTTCCTGTGAGATCAGTCTATAAATTGAACGGACTACTTATTGAAAAGGCCGAGCATTACAAATAAATCGGTGTCTATTTTTCAGAAAATTTAACATGAAACAGATTTATCGAATGCTTAACTTTAAAGTCATCTCCTATGCTAAACCTCTTTGGACGTAATTTATAAAACGCAAGAAAGTAAAAGAACTGCTTTACATAACAAACGTTCTTCCGGTACCCGAATACGCTTGCGCGGTATGGAACCCTCAAAGCTCTAATCTTCTAGAATAGCTTGAAGGCGTCCAAAACTGCGCTGCGAGATTTTTTTCTGGCAATTATAACTTCAGTAGCAGTATTACATTAGTTCAAGAGAAGCTCGGTTGGAAAACACTTGCACACCGGCGATTAACTGCAAAATTAGAAATTAAAGGCGCTGTTGGACTGATGTCTACCGTAATTAATATTTTCCGCATGCTTCCGCACACTAGAATAGGCTTGCTAAGAGCATTGGTGAATGTAAAAATGTTGAGTTTCTTCTCAATTGTCATGCAGTCTGCCGTAGATTCATATCATCCTGTTAATTCAGATATTTTGGCTTGCATTGCACTCCATGTGATAGCGTGCCCTTTCTATTTCTGTGTTGTGATTTTTGCACCGCGGTGCCCTGAAGACCATTTGCCATCAAGATGACTTATTGATGTTACGTATTTTGTTATTTTCGTGCATTGTAATTTCTCTGATAGATGGCGCTAGGCGGCGATCGTTCCGCTAGGCGGCATGCGTGCACGCGTTGCGAAAAGTAAACATTTTGAAAGATTTGCCTGTGTGGTTGGGTTTGAAGACTTATAATAAACTGCACATCTGCAACCAATAACTGCTACCCATATCCGTCATTCCAGTAACTTCATCGAACTGGTGTCCCAAGCCACCACTGAAGCCGACGAATGCCTTGCCTCCTTCGACGTGGTGTCCCTTTTCACAAAAATTCCCGTGAAGCTTGCGGTGACCGCTACCTGAGACGACCTACAACGCGACGAAACACTCAGCGCACAAACCCCGCTGATTATAAATGATGTGTGCCACCTCCTGTAGTTGTGCCTATCAAACACATACTTCTCGTCAAACAGGGAATTTTACCTACAAGTGAAGGAAACGCCAATGGGAGCCTCCATCTCTGTCGCCGTGGCTAATTTAACTATGGAACACATCGAACAACGAGCCTTCAGCGCATTCCACCCGAGACCAAAGATTTTCCTCAGGTATGTCGACGACTGCTTCGCCTTCATCAAAAGATCTGATATTCAATATTTCCTTTCTCATTTAAACTCCGTAGAACCTGATATTCAGTTCACGCTATAGGTGGAACAAGAAAACTCCCTGCTGTTTTTGGACGTCTCGTTGTCCCGAAACCACAGTACCCTTCAATTTTCCGTATACAGCAAGCCAACTAACTCAGGTCGGTATCTCCACTTCTCTTCGAACCACCCGATAGATACAAAATTCGAACCACCCGAGAGTCTACAAAATTCCTTGCGCCGACTGCGACGCAAGCTCCATTAGCGAAACAAAAAATCTCAAAGAAAGAACTCGGCAACATAAAAGCGACGTCTGCAACTTCGCGAGAGAGCGCAACCCTGTAGCCTAACATTAAAAGGACTCAGATCATAGAATCAACTTCGAAGAAACCAGCATCCTCGGAGCCGAAACAAATTACCACAAAAGGCTCCTTCTGGAATCCTGGCTCATCCATACCACCCCGAACCACATTAACCACACAAAAGGAAACCTGCCCCCAGTATACGCCGCTCTTTCCCATTCCCAGTGCCCCTTTTCCGCCCCAGATCCGCCTCCTCTCAACTATCCCTTCATCCCACCTACCCAGGAAAGCCCAGTTGTGGTGACCCCTTCGATGGACGCAATTACCGGGCAGAGCTAACCCATATCCCCCCCCCCTCCCGGCCTCTACCAAATAATAATCACATTATATTCGCTCTTGAACTCAGCGAAAAAAAGTCGCCAGAAACCGCTTCCCCACAGTGCGCCAACGTGACTAACAGCCTTAACCCCCCCACTTTCTCCCCCCCCCCCCCGCTTTCGCATCACAGCTTTCGTTCTTTTGACCTCCTCCTCCCCTCCATACTTAAAGACGCTAGCAACTAGCTACTGCCCTCAGTCACCCCTGTTGAAGGAGCCGAGTCGGCTTCGAAACGTTGGGCTACAATTAAAGTTTTTGGTTAGAGATGCGCAGCTTATTATAACGCGTAGCCGAGCGTGGTGGCAGTCCACCCCATTTCAGAAAGTATTACATTCCGTTTGTCGAGGCGACCGGCGCGTTCTTCTTCGCTTTCTTCATCTAGTAAACCAAACAGCTGACGCTCGTTACTTCAACGTCGTCAGGACGGTGGCGCCCTTTACTTTTTTGTCACATGTTCATTTTCCTCCAATTGCCCCCCCCCCTCCAATAATGCCCTTGTGGTGCTGCAGGTACTTGTATAAATAAATAAATAAATAAATAAATAAATAAATAAATAAATAAAACAATGAAACAGTTTTCTCAATATAAGGACACAGAACGAGCAAGGAGGTGTAATCTCCGCCCTCGAAGCAAACTTGGAAATGAGGGCAATGGACCGTGTAATAGACGGCAGAACAGCTCTCACAGGGGCCGCGGCTAAATAAAGCAAACACAGAAAAACGCAAGGAAAACGGGGAGTTGGAAATAGTAAAGGAGTAGAAAATAGAACAAATTTGTAAAGCGGTAGAAAAGGGAAAGGGCGTTAAGCACAACCGGAGCCCATTGTATACCACCGTCCTATCACCAAACGTCGCCGAGGGATGCCGTGCAACGAGGATCGCAGTGCACGCTAGCAATGCGGCAGAGAACCTGAAGACGGACCCCTCTCGCGCACGAGGAATCAAGCCGAGATTAATATACCGTGCTGCGTCCACGCCTGCGGCTGTAGGGTTGTAAGGGAAGATTGCAGAGCGTTGGTTTAATTGATTTCCATCTGCGGTGCGAATAGTTATGCGCCTTTCTTTCTCAAGCCCAGCGTAAGGTTTAGACTTCGTTGACTTTGAGAAAAGAAAAAAAGCATATATGGCTCTCTCGGGCAAGTGGACAGCTCAATCGCCCCTTGAAGCAAGTGGCAGTGGTGCCAACATGGTAGAAACCGTGCTTTTGCATAATATTTTGTGTTCAGCAATGCTAAACCGCCGGTCATTTTGTAACTGTCGCTGTTACCATTTGTTTATAGATAAGAAGTTTAAACATTATGCTATGAGCCACGGCGGCGGATAAACAAAATGCATGCTGTGAAGTTCGCTGAACTTTCCGTGGCGTCATTCGTCTCTTGGTCGCGAGGAATGCCGCGTTTGTGGAGCCACTTAGCCTCAGAGGGCGCCCGACGGCGACTTGGCGGCGGTAGTATTGTGGTCAGCGCGTCACCGACAAAGGCATCCGTGCTGTATCCCCTCCTTGCAGCGGATGTATTTGTGTCCTCCGTACCATCTTGAAGAAACTTAGGCAAGTACGGCGGTCGACTTGTGAGCGGCGCTAAAGGTTTGCCGAGAACTTCGGGCATGCGGGACAAACCTCGTAACATCAGATCATGTGACCGTGAAGTGCTTATTCCTTGGCGACTTTTTTTTTTATAAAGAATCGAATGTCTTGAGTGGTCGTTCCTTCGGCATACGTTTGTCTCGCCTGCACGTGTGCGAAAGAGAATACAGATGTAAAGGTTAGGAATGTAGTAACTGCTGCGCGGTGAGCTATGGCAGTGGTGTTTGTGCTGTTTTTATGTTTCGTTCCATCATCTCTTTTCCCAAATGCTTGACTGGTGGAGGAAATTTTAAAGTTTTAGCTTTCCATTCCCCTACCATTGTATAGTCCATATTATTTCCCCAATCTGTTATTAGATGGGGAAAACCTTATTTTCCTTTCTCTATCCATTGATTGGTGAGAAGGGTCGATTGTTAGCTGATTGGTTGATGTCCCAGCTAAGGGCGGAGACAGAGGGGTTAAAAGTAAGCGCTCGGGGTTGAACCGGGGCTGAAGTTGTCTGAACAACGGTTTAGTCATGTTTTAACTAGTTTTTTCTTTGCTGGTTGCTTATGGTTTATGTTGTAAATAGGAAGTTAACCTTGTCGTTTCCTCGAGTAACGTGATTGTTTGCGAGTTAGAACCTCCAAGTTATCAAGAAACCCTGATTTCAACATCAACAAGGTGTTTCCACTCATCACCACGCGAAGGAGAAACTCAACTCATGCGACAAAATTCTTCCATATCACGAACAAAAATGAACAAATTAAATGAGTGATTATTGTCCTGTGGTCGCAGAATGATATGCATATATTGCATTCATTCAAAAGAACTGCTCTAGAATACCATCTGTGGATTAGTACCATTTCGTGTTCAATGCAGCATCCATCCTATGCGGACAACGCAGTTATTCGTCTTCAAAAAGAATAAAATAGAAACGTCAGTCCTTCTTTGAAAATTGACCCCACTCCTTCAGCCTTCATTCTGTTTGAAGTTTCCAAATTGCGTCAAACTTTTCGTGGACGGAAGAAGTTTACGTAGGTTATACGGGTACTTAATGTACATCGAATAAGTTTTCCACAGCGTTTTGGCTGTTATATCACCAAGCACAGTTAGGAGGCAAATAAACTAAGCTCCAACGGAAACCGTTTAGCGCTCAACTGTATTCCGCTCGAGGTTCTCCACGGGATTCAATTTATCTCTTCTTGGCCAAAACAGGTTGCTGGAAATTTCCACCAGGCCTCTGCCATTTCCTTCGGTGGCCTAGTTGTAATGCGGCGCATTCGATTCTTTTCGCGTTTTGTCTGCAATTGAAGCGAAATAGAGCTCCGCACGAGCCACTTACTACATAAAAAACCCGTAATAATATACCGAAACGCACCTACACCGCACACTTCGAAGTTTCTTGGTCCGAAAAATTAGTTTTCGCAGACATTTTCATAACGGGGCTTCAGCCGATTCAGTTGTGCTAAGCTTGAACAGTGAGAAGGAAAGTGGTTTGATAGTGAAACATTTCGTTGCGCCTATTCGCTGTGAAACGAAAGAAACAAGCGCAAATAGCGTGCGTAGAACGCCCCATAAAGACAAGCCATGTTGCCTGAAGTCCCCCTTTAACGCATAGCATCCAATAAAGATGGTCGGAAATTGCTTGCAAGCGGAGTGTGTAAGTAGTGTGACAATAATGGTTGCACAAAATGCAGCCACGAGGAAGGTCAATTTGGCCTGCCGGTGGAGAGAAAATTTGAAGGTAAGTACACCTTCAAATTTTTAAAGAACATGGAAGAGAAATGAAACCGCATTAGTTCCCAAGAAGCTTTTTACTGACCTGTAACCAATACATGCGTCGAATGTAGCAAAAGTGGACTCCTGAACACATTTTGATAGTTTAAAAATAATCGTATATATTAAAATTTAATGTCATGAAATCAGACGCCCGATATCAGCAGTGTGTCGCTTGTCTGGCCAGAGTGAGACAGGTCTGCTATTGTGATTCTCTTTCGGCAGTGAATCATGCTTCTATGCTTTCGCGGATTTTACACAACGCAACTATTCACAAAAGAAACCCACTGAACGAGCTCTCCACTCTGAGTAAAGCGCTAATACATGAAACCAGCCACGTGCGAAAGTTCAGTTTTTGACAAAAGGCGATAAGCTGCTGTGAGGCGTGAATCCACATCACATCAACGGGTGCGGCAATATGCAGACAACGGTCAACGTAGTGTTCTAGAAGTTTCTATAGTGCATGCCACGCCGCTTCAGCGGCCACCATAGCTAAACGAAATGACCTCGAGCGTATGTGACATGCCGGCAACGGCCTGTGTGGCGTTCCTTAAGACGCTCTTGAGGTGCAACGATCTGTGTTCCTTGCAGCAGATGAATTCCTCTAGAAATATTTTCAGGTGACTGAGCCAAAATCACTAGAGAGAGGGGTGGCAATGTCTTTCACCTTTGTCATACTATTTAATGGACGGAGCTCTCGAGTTATTAAATGCAACTTTAAAATCTCAACCATACTGCATTACTGTTAAAATCTGAGACAGATATCAGGTTCTCTTTTTTTGATGGGGAAATTATATATACGCCTTATGGGGATACTAGGACCAAATGTCCAGCTTCGTCCTCGTCAGACTGCAGATAATGAAAAAGAGCGCAACAAAGAAGAAAGCTGCTAAATGCATGGAACATTTGGAAGTCAAACTTGCCAACGCAACACAATTCTGTAGGTATTGGGAAGATGCTGCTATGGATAATCATCAGCCTCACTACACCCACTGCAGGGCAAAGGCCTCTCCCATGTCTCTCCAAATAACCCTATCCTTTGCCAGCTGCATCCACCCTTTGCCTGCAAACTTCTTAATCTCATTCGCCCACCTAACCTTCTGCCGCCCCCTGCTACGCTTACTTTCTCTTGGAATCCACTCCGTTACCCTTAAGGACCAGCGGTTATCTTGCCTTCGCATTACATGCCCTGCCCAAGCCCATTTCTTTCTCTTGATTTCGACTAGGATGTCATTAACTCATGTTTGTTCCCTCACCCACTCTGCCCGCTTTCGAACTCTTAACGTTACACCTATCATTTTTCTTTCCATGGCTCGCTGCGTTGTCCTTAACTTAAGCTGAACTCTTTTCGTTAGCCTCCATGTTCTTGCCCCGTAGGTGAGTACCGGTAAGATTATGCTGTTTTACACTTTCCCCTTGAGGGAAATTGGTAAACTGCCACTCATGATCTGCGAGATTTTGCCATATGCGCTCCACCCCATTCTTATCCTTCTAGTTATCTCCCTCTCATGATCCGGATCAGCTGTCACTACCTCCCCTAAGTTGACGTATTCCGTCACAATTTCTTGGCTCTCGATGCCAATTGTGAACTGTTGTTTCCTTGCTAGACTGCGGAACATTACTTCCGTTTTCTGCATCTTAACTTTAAACCCGCCGTACTGCTCTGTCTAGCTAACTCATTGACCATGATTTGCAGTTCATTTCATGAGTGACTCATCAAGGCAATGTCACCAGCGAATCGCAGAATATTTAGGTATTCCCCATTAACTCTTATCCCCAGCTGTTCTCGGTTCAGGCCTCGAAATACCTTCTGTAAACATGCGGTGAATAGCATTGACGAGATCGTGTGTCCTTGCTGGACGTGCTTCCTTTGGTATTTTATCGCTGACTTTAAGGGGGAATATGGTAGCTGTACAGTTTCTATATATATCTTCCAGCATTTTGACATAAGGCTCTTCAACCCCCTGATTCCGCAATGCCTGTATGACTGCAGAGATTTCCACTGAGTCGAATGCTTTCTCGTAATCAATGAAAGCTATATATAGAGGTTGGTTATATTCTGCGCATTTCTCTATCACCTGATTGATAGTGTGAATATGATCTATTGTGGAATATCCTTTACGAAAGCCTGCCTGATCATTTGGTTGATTAAAGTCTAATGTTGCCCTGACTCTATTAGCGATTACCTTAGTAAATACTTTGTAGGCAACGGATAGTAAGCTGATTGGCCTGTAATTTTTCAAGTCCTTGGCGTCTCCCTTCTTATATATTAAGATATTGTTTGCATTCTTCCAAGCTTCTGGTACAGTCGAGGTTATAAGGCATTGCGTATACAGGGTGGGTAGTTTTTCTAGCACGATGTCCCCTCCATCCTTCAACAGATCTGCTGTTACCTGATCCTCCCCAGCTGTTTTTCCCCTTTTCATTGCTTCTAAGGCTTTCTTTACTTCATCTTTCGTTACTGGCGGGATGACGCATTGATGTGCACTGCTGTCTTTCTCATTAGCGCTCTGATTACATGCTATAAAGAACGGAGGTAGCCAAAAAACAGTGAAGAGGAAACTAGGCATAGGTAAAAACCAGATGTATGCATTAAGAGACAAGCAGGGCAATGTCATTAGCAATATGGATAAGATAGTTAACGTAGCCGAAGAGTTCTACAGAGACCTGTACAGTAGCCAATGTAATCAGAGATGCTGTGGATGACGCAGCAAACAACGGCCTCTAAGGAACCTTTCATTACATATATCAGTAAAGACTGTCAGCTCTTGCCACGTATGATAAGCAAATTGTTCGCTGAATGCTATGTGAAGAACTTTGATATAGAAGGAGCAAGAACGGCTCCTCCTGTTATTGAAATGAACTCTGGCACAACGGTGACGAGCTAAAAGTTTAAAAACCGGACACAACTTTAGATTCACACGCAATCCATACATTATTTCAACTGTCAGGAACAGAAGTAGGTATGAGGCGTATTACACTAAACGAGAAAACTAGCGCCTCTGCGCAACTTGCGAATAAGATGTTCAAATCTTTCGGTGCCATGAGAAAATAGCCAATTTTAGGGTGGTAACCTGCAACAAACTTTTTCTTATACTCGTATAGCTGCGCATAAGAGTGTAGGTAATAGAATTGTCTCTTTTATGAAAAAGAATAACAGACGCGTACATGCAGCTTACGAAAGAAATAAATCTTTGATTGTCAAAGTGGGAGGGTTGAACAAAAAGTTAATAGATTGAAGAACATATTCATTCCAAAAACCGGAGAATGAAAAGTCTGGAATCTACGTTTTTGTCTCACTGTGCCAAGAATGAGCATTCAAACTTACAGAACTCTTCATGCTCAGTTTTTACAGTTATGAAGAAAATATTAATAGTTCGTGCTCGGCACTTCGAGTTACTCCCCACTGCAGTACAATGGCGGACCCCGGAGTTTCTTGCAGATAACTATGTCCGTTACACTGCGAGTGGCACGGAACCGTTCAGAGCATTCCAGCATCTTCAGAGGACCTCAAAGCAGTGAATCCCATGGGCGACGGCAGAAATAAAAGTTACAGGCTGGCAGTTGTCGATAGTACGGGCTCGAAGGGCAGTTATCTCTGTCCGAAATATAAGTAAAGGAATAGATGTCATCTTTTCGCCCTAACCTGTTTCTTGCTACTACAGCGTCAAGTGTCGTTTCAATGCTGTGAAATCGCGACAACACCATTGCTGCTGAGCAAGGCCAATACGAGAAAAGGACACCTTTTGGGCATCATGGCCGCGCGAACGCTCGGTGTTGACCAGTTTTGTACAAAGGTTAAAACACTCTCTTACGCGGTTGGCAAAAAAAAAAAAACATTTCCGCAACTGTAGTACGTTAGCGGCAGTGCTTTTGTGACATACTGAATGGCATTGCTTGCCTCTAAGCCTCCGGGATTCCCCAAATTTTTGCATTTTGCGCCATCATTCAGAATGAGCGATTTTAATTGGAACGGTAAAGAAAAGTTAACGCGAAAAATCAGTCAGAAATTTATATGATCTGGAGTGGACAAATGGGCTTTCGCATATCTGAAGTTGCAAAAAAAAATAAAAAGGGAAGAACTGCTATAGCGACCTACAGGAGGGAGGACGAGTCCGGAAATACTTCCCTGGTCTGTTCTCGAGACTAGGAGGTAAGGATGAGGGCTGCAAGGAAATAAGGAAAGGGATATTGATTTTCAGTTTTGGGTTATAGGAGGTGGGGAGGGATTATGGACAGCATGCGATTTGAGATGTGGTGCGAATACAGTCAAGCTCTTTTCCTGGCTTGTGTAGCCAGCAGCATTCTCTTCGCCAGGCGCCCATTAACATCACAGCGTTATTGCATACCAGAGAACGTTAGCCGGGGCCTCTGACCCTCCGAGGCTGGCTCCATGTAGGGGCAAGGCCCTGGGTGCGCTTCTGTAAGCCCTGTGACCCTTTTATTTTCATACCACCAGGAAAGTTATAACAATCGTAGTTCTCATTTAATGCCCGCTTAGAGTTTTCCATGCACCCTAACAGCTGGAGCACTTTTCATAGAGTTTATTTTTGATTTTGCAGCCGGTAAAAATGGTACGAAGAGGCTCATATTTAAGGAGAGATTGGTGCAACATTCTATGTAGCAGTGAAAACTGAATCACCAGATATTGGGCCTTAGCAGGTGCTTTTAAAGTGCCATGGCGGGGAACTAACAATTTAAGGGAGGCCGAGAGCCTCTTCGTTTGCATCACCCAAAGATAGGAATACGTCATAAACTTCTCAAGAAGCTCTGCACAGGATAAAAGATGAGATTTTATTTTTGCTCAAGTCCTCCTGGAGGGGATATTTTGCTGGAGCAGGTACCACCGAACATTAACATTTGAGGCCGCCGGAAAACAAAACTTTATTGATAAGAACTTCATGCGAATGCTCTTTTAAGGAGCAACCTGCTTTGATGGCGACATCTTCTGTGATGTGGAAATAAAACACAATGCAAATCTTGCTTCATAAGGAAAGGTTTTGTTTTCACAAACAATATTCTTACAGTGATGGGGGCGGCACTGCGTGTAGCTTCAATGGTGTATTTAGGCTTTTTTTTTCTACAGCTCGCTGCATCCCACTGGCTGGAACAACAGACCAGAGACACCGCGTCTTTGTCTTTCGGAGTGCCGCTCTGCTGGATTTGAGAGACACTTTCAGGCGACTGCCCTGATGCAAGCGTGTTTTTAAAAAAAATGCGGTAAGAAGGGCTGGTTAAAATATATAGCCTGCGTGGTGCTGCAAGAAACTGAAAATAGGCTGTTAAAACTTGTTTTCTCAACTAGAAAACCGACAGCAAGGGAGCAAAAAACGAGGCCATTGCACCATTGTCAGCAAATCAGCATTGATATTTTGTTTTGTATGCCAAACCTAATCATGCTCACGCTAGTTAGTGACCCCAGTGTTCACTCAGGTGGATGTAAAAGTCACCAGGACTGCGAGTTTTGTGCTAAGGCCTGAAGCCTTTCGATGTTAGAATAGTGATAGAAACAATGACGAAATATTTCTTACCCGAAAACAACAGCATCCAGCATGGCATGGCTAAACATTACACAGAATACGGTGCTAATATCGGAAGCTTTGACCCTGGAGAGGGCGCAGAGGATTCTGCAAAATGATAACACGGCATATGCACGTGAAAACAATCAACAAGAACCCCACGGGCAGAAAGCACAATTATAGCGAATATACCACAATGTGCACACTTGCGTCGCACATCAAGATCTTTCTCCCGAATATACGCATTATTTCGGGCACCTTGAGGACGAAACAGTGTTTAAAAAAGCAGTAGGGGTGACAAAGCTATTTCAGGTATTTGCAAACTGAGTGTACTGGCTGGATTACTGTTGTGGATAATATACTTCAGCTAGTGTTAATGCTATAAGAAATGGATCTCATCCGAACGATGTGCAATAAGTGTCGCCTCCTATGTAAAGAAACGCCAATAATAAACGGAGGACATAAGCTGGCTTGCTTCCCATGTCCAAAACGTAGGCAAGAAAGGGAAACTTGACTGCCTGGCGGCAGGCAGCTACTTCAATGGTTAGTTGGAAGTAAATATTTCAGACCTAAAAATAGAAGGCGATGTTTTATGCCATGGCAGCTGCATATAAAGGGGAGTACAATGACTGATAACTCGACAATTTACGTGGAAACAAATAGAGCCAAGTAGCAAAGAAGGAAATGCGCGACCAATTGCACGACGTGCCTTCTACTCAAAACCTAATGAAGGCCGCGCTCCGAGAGGCAATGTTGACATTTATTTCAATGCAATTTCGATTCAATATGCTTTTGTTGTTTCATGATAAAAAATAGCGGAGGGGGCCTGGAATAAAAGCTGCCTTTTGACAGCTTGAAAAAGCCACGAGCACCTTTTGCCATCATGCATCAGCGTGACTAACCATCCCTTCTCCTTTCTTCTGTCGCCATCAGCTCGTCTCTTCGACAGAAGGCAAGGCGAAACCAGTGTAAAACGATAGATGAAAACAGGAAACACAGTACACTGCGAGCAAAAACCTATCTTGACGTAGGCCAGCATCACTGGGTGTAGGCAACGTGGTACCTACAGGCTGCCGGTTGTCCTGCGGCGAACGGTACCATTCAAAGCTATTCTGAAGGCGGGCTTTATTTACGAACTCTGTAGAAAGTGAAACCATATTCATTGCTTGGTATTCCGTCGATTAAGACTTCGAAGGCGGTCTGTTCGCCCACGCGCGCCGATTTTTTTCTTGTATTGATGTTCTTCCTCTACAGGAACCCTTGCAGTTCGTTTAAAAATAAATAATAATGGCCGAGTGAAACCGCCACGCAGACGACTCTTTTGTGCACTGCGGATTTTCCTGGCGGTCAGAAAACGATGTCTTTAGGCAAACGCTAATGGCACACGTTGAGTTGAACAAGATCATTTGCGACAAAAGTCCGCTTGCTTGGGCTCCTAAAACTAAACTTAAACACTGGCACAAGCCGCTAATTTATTTGTTGTCTGTATTTGTAAACTTTCGCACACACTCAGTGCGCTGAATTGGCTTGTTTTTTTTAAATGACCGCTCTCATACATAAAAATTGCATCCGCTAAAAATGCCAGGATCCTGGGCGCACCTTCTGAAAGCAAATTTACTGGTAGCAGAACAATGCCAACCACGCAAGTGCTTTTACAAGTTTGCCTTTTTTTGACAGAATTTGTTATAATAAAGTGCAACAAACCAAAAGGCAAAAAGCGAGGCGCGCCTGAGACTGCCTGAGCTGCCAGCAGAAAGTCTGCATGATTTTCCGTCCCGGACGGACTTGCTGTAAAAATACCAGTTTCGAAGTTTCAGGCGGTGATATTTTCCGTTTATGCGAATTCAAATGTGCAGAGAAGGCGTACAGATTCATGGTCGTAGATTCTGTATTTGCTGTTAATTTTTTGTACACAAGCTTCATACCCTCCGTCTAAAGTAAATTGAAGGCGAGGCTGTCGAAAAAGAAAATTCTTTTTTTTAATTCATAGCGTAACGATCAAGATTTATTGCTGCACTGTGCTGTTTGTACAATGAAAATTAGGCTGCCTGTATTCGTTGACGTATGCATGAAATGAGAGCTATGAACTTCAATTTTTTTGCTAACTTTTCTATCCTTCAAAGTCCACGCCACCCGCACATTTCGTAGGGGGTGAACAAGAATTCAAGAAATAAGCTAGTTTTGCCTACAAATATTTTATCACACAAGCATGGATAAAAGCATGTTGTACTTATCAAGTAAGAGAGGCGCACATAGGTAGATGAGCTCCGCAAAAATGACACACCGGTGATCTAACATTTCTAATGTTCTTGGCGTCCAGAGTAGGGCCAAGCATTAACCTCATTTCACGGAATAGACGTAGTACATTGTAGCTAATATGTGGTCGTGGCTGCACGCTTGTTTATACATGCAAGGGCTTTGAGCGCTGAGAATTCCCCTGTCTTTACCCTCGTCTATGTTTCGAACTAGGCAGCGCGCGTGGACTTCTCAGCCTCTTTTGCAGGTTTTAGGGCTTCAGCTGCCTGCGCCATTGCCGCGTTTATAACTGGGCAGTCTGTTGGGATTTTTCTGTGCTCTAATTGCCACAGTGTTCAGCCACTTCTGCTTTTCTTGATGGCCAGAGCGCTAACCGTCTTTCACTGCTCTCGCTTTTTGACGCTCAACGCTGCAGCCCAGCGCCTCACCCGCCATACACTCTAAAAAAAAAGCTGTAAGAAAGGGGTAAGAAAGAAGTAACTTGGAATTTCACTCCTTCTCGGCAGGCATGCACCCTTTGCACCCTTGCCGTACCTGCTGCTAGATATTTAATCTGTTTCGTGAAAGTTGCACCTTTTTCATCCCTTTTTGGCAGAGCCGCCGCGGTGGCTGAGTGGTTATGGCGCTCGGCTGCCGGCCCGAAAGACGCGGGTTCGATCCCGGCCGCGGCGGTTGAATTTCGATGGAGGCGAAATTCTAGAGGCCCGTGTGCTGCGCGATGTCAGTGCAAGTAAATGAACCCACGGTGGTCAAAATTTCCGGAGCCCTTCCCAACGGCGTCCCTCATAGCCTGAGTCGCTTTGGGACTTTAAATCCCCCATAAACCATAGAATAAAATCTTCTTGTCACTGTTGAACTTTGTTTCATTTTTTATGCCCAATATGGCGGAAAAAATGCTTCCAGGGATTTCTCCTAGAGGGCACTTTGGGTTTAGTGACTGAAATGTTGGAGGCCAAAGCAATACTGCGGCATTGTTTGCACTTGCACAATATCTCTATGCTTGCAAGGGTGGTGAAACGGGCTAGTTGGTAGCTCATATTTGGAAAAAACAGCGCACCCTTAGGCATGGACAGAGGCAGATATAACGACACAATCTCTATGCTAGGGGGTTATTTTTACCGAAAAACGCAGTTTTCTTTTTTCTTAAGAAGTAAACTCTGAAGCTCGGCAGTTCTAGTTGATCAAAAAGACATCTCTTTCTATGTGACGTCTTATAGAAGAAAAAGCTTTTTATAAAAGCTTTGCTCTTTATATCCTGCCAGAGTTGCTGGTCATAACTTACCACTCTAGGTGTAATTTTCCCTTTAGCAACAAAACTAAAAGCAATGACAATGACGAATATTTTTTATGATGCAATGCTCAAAGAGGCAGCCAGAAGAAAAGTATGTATTTGAGGTAAGGATTGATTTCCGCAACCTTCGTTTTTTAAACTTTCACGGATAAAGTTTTTTGTATTTATTCATTTCTCAAAACGAGGTGGCATATTACTTTACTTACAGCTTTAAGGTGACGCCGTGACCAACCTTGTTTGTAAAGCACGTCGGATAGGGGCAGTTCTATGAACGTGTCCTTGAAGCAAGTTGTTCTCAAGCGGTGAGCAGCCTCAGCGATGTAAAGCTGGACCCTCGCGGTAGTACGCGGGACGCGTTTACACTCCGACGTAACGAGCGCGCGCGGCTCGGCGACGTCACTTTGATAACAGCGAGACCCTCTACACTCCAACGGCGCTTGACCGCCGACGCGTTCGGTGGGTTCGGCGCACCCCGACCACACCAGCAGCCACTTGGAGCGTGTGTCGATTTCACTCCGAGCGCATCAGCCTCCTCCGGCCCGGCCAGACCGGTTCCGTCTCTCGTCGGGGCAGCGTTTTTCGTTTTCCAAAACTGATGGGAACCGTCTTGAGTTCAGGTTTGCACAGATTAAGGTGTATACCCCTCTCCATTTCTGAAAAGATTACAATGGAGGGCGAATGACATTATTCTCTTCACGCTCACCCCGGTTGCAGATAGAGCACGAAGTGAAAACTAGCCTGTGAGCGAGGGTGTTTGTCGGAAAGCAACTTCTTGCAAGTCAGGTTTTCTAGAATTTTGAATGTGAAAACTGATAATTCTCCTTCACAGACCAGCCTTTTAATTTTCTGTTCTGCCAACAGAGTGAAGGTGAGTCAATCGCCTTCGATTTTATTCTTTTTATTAAAGAGAGTGATGCCCCTTAATCTCAGTGAACCTGAAGCCCCACAGGTTACCACCAAACGGCAGTTGCCTAAAGGTAATATGGTGCACTATTATACCTGTCTCGACCTGTTCCCCGCGTTCGCAGCCATGCTATGCGCACAAAAGGAGAGAGAGAGCGAGTATTTAGTGTTAATGAGCTAGAGACCAGTGCTGGTACAGGAGGCGAACACGTGGACGAGGAGAGTCAGTAGAAATTTTCGATTCACTGGAACTTTTGGCTATTTATTGTGTCCTTTCAACAACTTCCCTCTCATACAGATGAAAAAAGCATCTTCTCTCTTCCTTTTCGAACAAGAATGCGGAAATGTTAACAAGGCTTTTCGTTTGACAATTATGTTCTATATTGCACAGGGTGCTACTATTCTGTAAGCTGTCAACTGGCCTCTTGCGGATACCAGTAAGTCATATTTTTTGGAAAGCTTGTTTTCTAACTAAACGTTCTCGAACCCAAACGGCACGCTCACAATCTTTTTGAAAAGAAAAACTCCGGATGGTCGCGCGCTGTCTGCAGCAGAGGCTAGGCAGGGAGAGGAGAATGCCTTCGTCGCCGTTCCGTGTGTGGGTTGACCATTGTTCGGGCTGCAGATGCAGAGAGGTCAATGGAGTAAGTTAGAGCTCCGGAAGTTAAAGCACAGGCGCGAAGAATTTTAGCGCCAGGTACAAAAAGCGGTCCAGCCAGCAGTATGGCGGTATGTGGAAGCGTGTATAGCAAGAAGGAAAAGAGAAGGAAGGACTTTAATAGGAGAGGAAAATCATGAATTAGAAGTGCACCCTTCCTTGCTTCTGAAAAACACCTCCCCTATTGCTGACATGCTGACTTGAAATACACTTGGAATGCAGCCCTTTTGTAATGTGCTGCTTTTATTGAAGCTCCTTTCCCAATCTTTTCACACTGCACTCCTCTCCGGGGGGTAACAGACGAGTTGGTACCTGCTTATAGTGGCTTTGTCCTGTGTCTCGCTGCATGTTTCATTAGCTTCCAGTTCCTACATCCGTAGTATTCTTCACAACGCAGATTTTACCAACGTCTTAGCGGCCGCCACCTCTGGGGGTAGATTACGGCGGTGAAAGGCAATATGTTTGCCGTAATCCGCTTATCGCAAACCTTTTCCGTGTACCACCGGAAGGTAGCCTGTGCGACCAAAAATGACTCCCGTGACGGCACGTCTTTTTAGGAAACCAAATGGGCCTTTTTCTCACATGTAATTAACTGTTTTCCGTCTTGTTATCACCTGTATTCTTGTAACAATTGTTTCTACCGATATTGAAGCATTTATCCTTGCTTTTCATAATCTCCTCCAAACTGATGTCAGTGGAAACCACTTTACAAGGAACTACATCATGAGAGCGTCACCAACACATTGAGACGCTGTGCAAGCGTATCAAGACGTAGTTAAACAGATCTGGCGCTCGTTGCAGAAACTGCTTTATCTTAATAAAAGTGGTGAACACGAATTAATAGTAGATCGACGCAATGCAATTTTTTTTCGTAGCTGTCCATTGCGTTTGCATGATGCCTTCAGAGCGATGGATTCGGATAAGAGCAGGAGATAGAGTTCAGTCCTTGCAGCTTGAGTAGCCTGCGATTTCCTGGGGAAATAGCTCAGGGCCTAGGGAGGAAGGGCCCATGGTTGAACGCCCGTATAAGCACTCAACACAAAAGCTTCGGAGCAAAACTAGATGAGAATAAACCTTATCATCAACTGGCCGGGAATCGCAGAATACTCGCCATAGAGTACACGGCCGCAGGTCCGGACCACAGGTGTGAAATCGCTAGGAGAATATGAATGAGGTAGCTGGAGAGCACTGACAGGCAGTCTAAGGTTATGTCCAGACCTGGAAACAAATCTTGCCACACTTCGATAAAAATATTCGACGTTAACGAAAAGGCATCAAATAAAATAGTGGAAAAGAATGATGTCCGTTTGAGTGTTTTAAATCACGCGGAAATCTGGACACCTTTACCAGACATACAGTATCCGTTATGCATACTTTCAGGTTCTGCACAATGGCATGCAGCTGGTTAGAACAGCCACGCATTTTCTTTAGCACAGCTGCGTCAAGCCTTCACTCTGAGAACGCATTGCGGTTCGTCCCGCGTAGTATTGGCGCACTTCTTCCGAAGCAAGGCAGCCGAAATCGTGACTGGCTCCCTAGGCACCATTATATCATGTTCAGGCACGAACGGACGTTTCCAGTAAGGGAAGCAATATTACGTGCAAGCCCACGGGTGCGTTCTTTAACGGCATAAAATTTCGGGCTGATGTTTTTTTTATTTTAAACAGCGTTTTAAACACCAGTTTTCGAATCCTCAAATGCATTCTTCCAGCTGAAGCAAAAGCCATCAAATAGCATGGAATCAATTTTAACGCAGCAGCATCTCTCCCAACATCGGCACACGGAACCAGCTTCCAGGCGCCCTCTGCAGTATGCTGGGCGATGACTAGTTTCACATAAAAAGGAATCGGAAACCTTTTTTATAAACGATGAGCCAGACCGTCACGTAGTACTATTTTAAATAATATATTTGAGGGTACATAAAAATGATGAGGACTTTTCTACACTTATTTTTATTTCGCAGCTCTACAGTAATGTCCGAAAATGGCAATATTTAGGCCATTTCTCTGACGCTGCCATCTTTATTGGCCGAAGGACACTGTGAAAATCGTAGGTTAAGAGTGTAAAGCTGAAGCTGTCAATAGCGCAGATTTGTAGTTCTCCCGAGGTTAAACGTTTATAGCCAGTTCCGACTGCGGCTTTGCGGCGTTATTAAATCCCGGAAGTATACCTTGGACATCGTTTCATCGAATGACATATATATCATAGAATTCGGATATTGATCTGAATTTCCTCTACTGAAACGATCAAAACTACATCAAATAAATCTATTTGCTACTTTTGTCACGAAGCATAGAGCGGCGCAATAGCCTAATGCCCCTGCCACACGGCAAATCTAATGTCATTCCCATCGAATGACATTTGTTCGACTTAATGTCATTTATTCTGCGTGCTGCTACACGGCCAAAAGTAATGCCATTTGCAAATGATGGCGATTGCGATGAAGAAAAAGTGCAGCATAAGAACATTTCGATCTATGCTTCAATATGTTTCGAAAAGTATTGTTTTGCGAATGGAAACCGATTTCAAAATTTTAATCCTCGTTTCAATAACGCGTTGATCACTGCTATCCACCAGGAGTCCAAGCCAAGCCAAAGTTCAGCCAGCGGCGGCAGACAAATGGCGGACGTCACTACGTCGCTTTGTGCAACGGATTCGCGGCAGCGGAATGCGATCGCTGCGAGTCTATGCTTGCGAGCACAAAGACGCAACAGGCTGGCCCTGTACAAAGGCAGATTAGCGCAGCTGAGGGTAGCCATACGCCATCAAGAAGCAGTGAGCGCTGACCTTGAGGATCGACTTATCGCCAATGCCTTCGCGATAAGTGCAGCTATTGCTGAAAGTTTTCCAGCGGTGCCTCGAGAGCGATGGACATTCCAGAGGAGCGAAAGATGGTTTGAAGAAACTTTGCCGCACTTGGGTGAACTGCATTTTCGACAGTCGCTTCGCGTCACTTTTGACACGTTCCGCTATATTGTTGACGCGCTGAGCTGTATCCTGGAACGCGCTACGACAAATATGCGGGAAGCCATTCCGGTTGAAAAACGCGTAGCGATAGGACTCCACCGGCTGCGTTCCAGCGCTGAGGACCAGACCATCGCCCATCTATTTGGTGTGGGACGTTCAACAGTGAATCTCCTCACCAAGGAGTTTTTTGCCGCAGTCGTTGATGTGTTGGGAGGGGAGTGGCTTAACATGGTCAGCCGGCAAGAAATGCCCAATCACATCCGTGAATTCTATGCGTTCAGCGGCTTCCCCCAGGCTCTCGGCGCCATGGATGGATGTCACATTCCCATCTCACCACCACAAGAGCATGCAGCTGATTACTACAATTATAAAGGGTGGTAAGTGTGTTTTTATCTTTTGTGTGTTAAACCTGAAGCCATTAATCAAGTAACCAGGCAATTCTCTGCCACTTTTTTATGTACTGACTTCTGTGCCTTCAATTCAAGGTCTGTGAGCTTAGAACAATGCTAACGGTACCTTGGTTGATGACAGAAATATTGCCATGTATTTTTGTGCAGAGAAAAATTACGAAATTCCTCTCGTGATTGTTAAGTGCTAATAATGTCCAATTTGTTCTGTTTCATGCAGGCACAGCATCATTCTTTTGGCCATTGTTGACCACAAGTACAGCTTCCGGTACCTGAATGTGGGGAGCCCTGGAAGATGCCACGATGCTTTTGTGTACGGGCGGTCACAGCTCTCCAAACACATCAAGAGTGACTACTTCCAGTCACCTGTGTCCGTCATCGAGGGAGTAGCTGTGCCACCGGTGGTGCTTTGCGACCAAGCTTTCCCGTTAACTTCAAATCTTCTCAAGCCGTTTGCGAATGCTCTTTCAGGCTCGAAAGAAGCACAATTCAATTACAGTTTGTCAAAGACAAGAAGAATAGTAGAGAACGCCTTTGGACGACTGAAGGCTCGCTTCAGATTCGTCATGAAGCGAATGGAGTGCAAGCTTCCAACCGCAAAGCGAGCTATCAAAGCAGCATGTGTTCTGCACAACATCTGCGAGGCTCTAAATGACCCCATAGAACAGCAGTGGGTGCAGGAAGTGAACGAGTTTGATTCCTTGTATGCACAACCTGTGCATAACACAACTGAAGCCAGCAGCCATGGAAATGAAGTCAGGGCAGCCCTTGCCACTTATTTCACTAAAAAAGAAAGCCTCTGCAGAGCATCCCGCGGAGCAGGAATCTGAGGAGTGTTTAGCTTGCAGCAGGAAAATATTGCACATGCTGTGAACAAATTGTCCAAGCTCCGAACTTGCAGCTCTGCTTCAAAATATGTACAACTGCAGCTTCTAGTGGCAGGTCTTAATTTTTTATAGTACATTCAACACTGCAGCTGCTTTTTCTTTGTTACAAATGGTGTCTATGTGCTTGCTGTTACAAGTGGTGTGCATGGTTCAGCAGTTTAATCCTCGTTTCAATGACGCGTTGATCACTGTTGTGGCACAGTCTGTAGCCATGTTCATACTTCAAGTGATACAAAGTATTCACTAGTTGCCTTGTGTCCCTATTGGTTATGCTTTATTAGTCCATTTCGAGCTTTTTTCCATTTTTTTTCATAAGGTGCCTTGTAGTATTTTATGTTAAGAGTTTTTGTATAAATCTTGGTGTGCATATCCATGAGCACGTGTGTAAAAACTCCAAATGCAAAGCTAGCCATCACATGTGCAATGAAATTCCGGCAAGCTACAAAAATGGAGCCTGTGTGTTAAGCTGCTACATGCAATATTTTAGCATGTGTTGAATGTTAAGCTGCTTTCGTCGTGTGATTTCTTACCATCACTGAAAGCACCATGCAACATAAACAACCAAAGCGCCAGTAATTGCTCATTTTATTTATGGAAGCACTTTTCTAATAATGAAATCATGCGCTCTTTCCTGTCAGCAGCTTTCTTTTCCCGCTCGGCAGCTTCTTCTTGCATCTTCAGTGCCCTTTCCCCGAGCTCAAATTCTTTTTGCTTCGAATTTTCGAATGCAATACGCAGCTTCCGCTGCTCTTCAATGAGCTGGCTCAGTCAGATGTCCCTTTGTGGCCTTTTTGGGCGAATGCACGGGGACCGCTGCTTAGCCATCAACTGCTTCTCCGCTGGTGTTTGTGGTCCCATAGAAACAGTTGCTTCTGAAATTTGGTCAGTGCTACCAGGGGTGGAAAGCTGCAGCAGGGGCGATGGGCCGCTGGATGTGTCATCCACATAGTCTGTAAGGCCTGAATATACAGGGCTTTCGTCTTGCCCGTGAACCATGCTGTGGAAAAGCTGAACCAGCAATACATATCAAATGTTGGTATGCAAAGACAAAGTAATCAAGAGCTTGAAGCACAATAGATTGACACATCATATAGGTGTGGCTTTAGAATCTCCATGGCAAGGGCTATAGTCAGTGTTTAATCACAATCACAAGCCATGACAGACAATAATATACAAGCTATGTTGCATACTGTGATAAACATATATTCACCTTGTGTCATCATCATATGAGAGCTGGTAAAGAAAGGTGCGGCTTCAGAACGGTACACTCCATGGTACATGCCTTTCTTGGCGAACAAAAATAAAACATTTTGTGTCACAACAGTACTGACTGAAAACCATGAAGGTGTGGCGGCAGTTCAGAGACTCTGTACATGCAGCTCTTTTTCTTACCTCCTCAGCTGTGGCTTCCTGGCGACAGACTGTCTCTTCCGCCAGGCTCGAGTCATTAGCAGGAAGTGTGCCTAGGAATTGGTGTAATTCCCAATAAAATTTCCATGCTACTGCTCCTTGCCCCGTTGTTTTCTTCCTCAGCTCCCTTGAAAAGTTGGTTATTGTTCATGAAGTTTTCAGAATTGCTGCGAGAGTACAATGTTTAAGGAGAGAAGGACCGTGGCACTATGATAAAAGCCACTTTGATGAAACAAATCGGCACACGGTCGTGCAAGTAAACGCTTGATTCTGTTGTTTTTTCAAGTTGGGTGCTGTCACTTTACGCAGCGAGGACTACTAAATGAAAAAAAAAATGCTGAGGTAAACAACTAGCACCTTAAGACTGTCTGGTTAGTCAACTTTTCATCAGAAATTATCAGCAATGGGCAGTGACATGAAGACGGAACAGGACGCGCACTGCCGTTGCGCGGGTGTCGTCTCCGTGTTCTATGCCCGTGCTGCTGCGCGCTGCTGGTTCAGATCACCTACTACATAACGAAAAAAAAGGCAGTGCTTACCTGTACTTGTTTCCCAGGTTCTCAATTTTTGCCTTGATTGCCTTAAGCGGCTTTTCAATGCCCTCTGCGTGGAGGGCTTCGTGAATAGCAGCATAAACTTTTGCGTTCCTCTTTGTCCGGCGCAAGTGACAAAGGTGATCCTGCCACACTTTGATTAGAGCGTAAGTCTCCGACTCTGTCCACTGAGCTCGGTTTTTTGCTCCGCCCTCGGCCATCACGGATCCAGCAAGAATAAATAACAAACAACTCCGAGCGCACAACTACCGCAGCAATTGACACAGCCAGCACTCCGGACTCCGGCAACACAACGCACGCGCCTGCCGCTGGCTCATGGGCTGGCTACGGCTGGCTTTGGGCCACGCTACACAAAAAAGCCAAAAAACATGCCTGCTCGTCCATTCCGGTTGGCTGGTAGCGAGAGTGACAGTTTTATTTTTTCTGGTGCTATTCGGTGTTATTATATAAATAAATGAACGACCACAGAATTATACGGGCGTTGAAATATTATAATGCTTGTGTCACGTTTGAAATTTATGTTCGGTGCATATTCTCACCAAGTCTCTGGTGTCAAGGGAACACATTAGCTCGGAGTTTGCTGGCGAATGAGTTCCCCAAACTCATTTGATACCTAATGTCGTTTTCATCGAATGTCATTATATTTTCTCGTGTGGCAGCAAACTAATGTCGTTTTGAACGAATGTCATTCGATGGAAATGACATTAAATTTGCCGTGTGGCAGGGGTATAAGCCATGTTAGATTATTCAAGCTTACGGCAGGCTAATTAATATGCGAAATAAACTGAAAAAATAACTGAAGTTTGACTCTCTGGCGGGCTAGTTGGTAGATTTCAATTGAATAACGTGCGCTAACAGGACGAACACAGGAAACTTTGCGCTTCTTTCACCTTCTCCAAGTTTCCTGTGTTCATCCTGTTAGCGCACGCAATTCAATTGAAGTTAGACTCGAGCTAGTTAGCAAGGGCTTAGAATCTAGCAAGCTTCCACGCAGTTTCACTCGCCTACGTGATCAGTGCTTATAAGCGTTGCGTTATTTGCTTTAGAACCTCGGGGCACTGCAATTGAACTGCAGTTGTTGTAATTGCGTTTTAACTTTGTTTCTCGTTTTCTGGTCCATGTTCCTCCATGAGGTATGCATGGGTCCATGGGGTATGCATGCGTTTTGCAATAAGAATAAAATTGTCGCTGAAATTTTCGTTCGCTGTACTTCCTCATATGACATCAAGCCGGCGCTTTCCTAGATAGAAGTACCGGGCCACCAGCATCGCTCAATTGTTCAAAATCAACATAAACATTGCACCGTCACACGGAGGCAAAGTTTGAAGGAAAGAGAGGTGTAGGAGTCGGAGGAAGAGTCATTAATTAATAGAGGAGTGAAGCCCATCGCAGCGGCGAAGCTCTAGGACCGAAATGGTCTGCTTTCACCACTGAAATGAATAGAATGATGGAGACTGCGAGTTTGAGAAGAAAACGAAAATACAAACTGAGTGCTAAAAGCGATAGGAACCAGCTATGCCCTCGTGTTTGTGATTATTTTGTTGTGCTCATTAAAAAAAATTTTTGGCGTTAAAAAACAAGATCGGAGCTTCATGAGTCTCTTCGAAACACGTAAGCGTGGTTTAGCCAGCCACGTGGTTTCAGTAAAGCTGCGTTTGCTTGGAAAATACAAGTCAGCCGAAACATCTGAAGAAAACAAGTCGTGTCTCGTTAATACGACCCCCATTATAATGGACGACTCGAATTAGGGACAATTTAACAAAGCTAGCCGTCGCAGCAAAAAAAAAAAATGTCGTGACATCTGACGCGAAGGCAGCCACGGGCGCGTGTGCAGTTGCTGGCGGAATTTCCGAAATCACACACACAATAAAGGAGGCAAATTTGGCGCCGTTCCTTTGACTTTGCCCCTGTGCAAAGCCTGTGGGGAGGGAGCGCCGAGGAACCGACGTGGTCTTGAAAACCCGGCAAGCTGGCCAGAAGAGCGTTTCCTCCTCCTCTCTTTTTCTTTCTCTGCGTGGGAGCGGACTGCTGCGGGCACTGCTAGAAAAAAGGCCGCTACCGTCTAGAAGACGATGAAGCAACGAGTGTTAGCTTTATTGGCCGTGCGTAAAACTTAAGTCTTTCCGCATCTAGCGGAGTCAGTGAAGAAAAGCCTGAGCGGATCTGAAAGTAAACAAACTTGTCCTCCTAGCGGAGCGATCGACGCCTAGTGCTATGTATCAGAGAAATTACGATGCACGTCTACCCGTTGTCGAGTTGAGCCGCCAGGAGCATTGGTGGCATCTACCAAAGCCACGTTTCAAAAGGGACGCTCCAATTTTCCATCCATCCATTCGTCCCAAACAGAACTTGCTTCGTTTGAGGGGACAATGTGGACCTAGAATTCGGCTCGCGGTGCATTATTGTAACGCTTCAATTATTAATTGCATGTATGCAGTGTTTAGCAATTACTGAATTGTGACTTTATTTCGATACCATAACCCGTAGGGCTTTATTTGCCTAACCAATTCGGTACACAAATGTCCCCGGAAGGGCGCTCCTTTTTGTTGGAGTATATATAGCAGTTCAAAAGTATGCATTTGTAGAATGCGCTGCGAGTGTCAATGCGGGAAGGGCTGTTTTCTAGTTGCTGTCACAGAAGACGCTGTGATCTCAGGGCGGTAGCAGACCCCACGAAATCTCAAAACGTAATGAGCACTTCCTGCCACAGATTGCGCTGTGATCTGAGGGTGAGCAATTTTGGCGCACTTCGACGTTGCGTAGTCGGCCGGACGATGGGTCAGTAAGCTAGGAAAGTCAAGGTGGACGGGGACGGGGAGTTAGTGCAGTGCCAGAAGTGCGGACCATTGGTGCTATTTCAATTAGACAAAGTTCAGGAACTTAGCCGAGGCAGATGGGGCCAGCTTCGCGTGCAAGATATGTAATCGTTTTGAGGAGGCCGTTCAGATCTTGAAAGGGGAATGGGCAGCTATGATTAAGGAACTCAAAGGGGACCTGAAGGTGGAACGAGGGAAACGGATTAAAGTAGAAACTCATGTCGCCGAGTCTCTTAAGAAGGGAGGAGGCTAATGGCGATCAGTTGGAGCGGATTGAGGGCGAGCTGAAGGAGAAGCGGTAAAAGGGGGCCCAGCTAGAAGAGCAGGTAGAAGCGCTCACGTCGCGGCAGGCAGGGCACCCCTGTTCAGGGCACTGTAAGGTGGGGGACGAGGCTCGTCGATCCTACAGTGCTGTAGCGCAGCAGGCTTTGAGTGGGGAAGAGAGAGAGGTAGAAATTCGCGAAAGTAGAGAAAGACGGCGGGAGAGACAGGTAGTGCGATGCGGAGGGAAACAGTCGCAGTCAGGAAGCGAACGGTTAGAGCGGAGGAGGGTTCTGGTAGTCGGTGACTCGAACGTACCGAGGGTTGAGGGAGGCGTTTTGACAACAATGAAGGCGGACAGGCTGGTGCAAGTGGACGCCCAGTCAGGGAAGTGCATAGTAGATGCAATGGGCAAAGCCCAGGAGGTGGTGGGGGGCAGCTTGGATGGCGAACACCTTGTCGGTATCCATGCTGGTCTCAACGATGTGCTGAAGGAGATGAGCCACAGTCTCGAGAAGCAGTTAGAACTGGGGATGCGTAGGCTTAGAGAGTGTGCATGTGATCATATGCACAATCCCAGAGCTCCAGAGGCAGGCTAGCGAAACGGAAAGGATGATCGTTGAGGCTAACCGTGTAATTAGATTAATGAGTCGACGACTAATATACGGGGTAATGAATGTTAACAGGGAAGTGTACGAGGCGAGGCCCAACCGTTTTGCTCAGGATGGCATTCACTACGTTGGTGCCACTGGCAAGAGGCTAGGTCACCAGGCAACAGCTTTTTTGGGGGGACGCAAAGCACTGAGAGAACCAGTGTGGAGAAGAAAGAAGCAAGATCAAAGGGACGATGGAACCATAGGAGAAGAAATAGGCAAAAACGCCTTGGCCAAGTTAATTCAGATATATGTTTTATTAACATGCAAGGTGGCAGGAATAGACTGAAATGGGAGAAAATAGAAGAACAGTTAAGGGCGGAGGAATTATTGGTATATGGTTTAGTGCAAACGCATCTTAGAGACGTGGAGAAACCACCCTGTAACCCAGACTACGCATTAGAATATTGCAATAGAACGGAGGGCAGCAGAAAGAGGTTAAATTGGGGCATTCATTCATAAAAGTAAGAATTTCTATAGGGATAAACTGGGATGCAAGGAACATTTATGGCTAAAAGGAAAAGTGGCAGGAGAGCAAACACTCCGTAGCTTTGTATACCGGTGGACAGGAGCTAATGCCAAAGAGGAAAACAGGAAAATGTTAGAATGTATTGCAAGCGAAATTGATGAGTTAGGAGGACAGGGCGAGATAATTATATTAGGCGCCATGAACGGACATATAGAAGGCCTGGATGGGTACACAGATTCGACAGGAAACATGCTGCAGGACATGTGTGACAGGCGTGATTTAGTTTTATGCAACAGTACAGAGAAGTGTGAAGGGCTCATAACATGGGCGGCAGGGAGTCTGCACTCGACGATATATTATGCACTAATGTCACAGAGGATGTATAATAGATTAGGGGTAACGAGCATAGATGAACATGGTTCCACGAGTCTAGGTAGTGACCACAAGCGCATCAAGTTGAATTTCAGAAGAGAAACCAAAGTAGGACTTAAGCGAGTTGAACATTCAGAGAAAAATTTTTACTCAGAAAAGCAATTGGAAGCAGCAGTCAAACAAATTGAGAAAGTAAATTTTGAGGATACTGAAACAGAAAGAACTTATACCAAATGGACTCGATTACTGGAGCTAAAGCTAGCTAAGGTGAGAGTAAAGCTAAAGGGAAAAGACGCAAACCCAAGTGTCGGTGGGATGAGGAGGTCAAGAGGGCGATAAAGAAACGTCAGGAAGCGTCCAGGGAACACAGATATCCTAAGAGGGGGGAACCAGAAGTTGAAGTAGACAGAAAATGGGATGTCTTCATAAAGAGTAGAATAGAAGCATTCTATTTGATTAATGAGAAAATTAGAAAAGGTGCCCAATGGATGTCAGAAGTGAATAAATAGGATGGAAAAGCAGCTTAAAAATTCTGGAAGCATCTAAATGCAATGAGTAATAAGACTTGGCTAGAACAAAGGTTTATTGTTACAAATCAGGGTATTCGATTAGAAGGGGATGAAGCGATAAAACACATAGGAACAAGGATGACAGGAAAATTTAAAGAAAGAGATGTTGCACATAATTTATCGAAGGACGATAGACCGGTTACTTAAATAGCTTCACTTCAACAAAGTGTGTGGGAAAGGGCAGAGAAGGTTCCTAGTGGCACGCCAACAGGACCAGATGGTATTCTGATTACGTTAATAAAGAAGCTAGGACCAACATCCAAGCAAACATTAATACAGGTAGTGAATAAAACGATAGTGGATGGGAAAGTCCCCAATGAATGGCGATTAACTAGAATGAACATGATATATAAGGGAAAGGGGGACAAAGCTGACGTATGTAACTACCATCCCATAACAGTGACATCTGTGGTTTGCAGGGTGGTGATGCAGATTATAAAGGACAGATTGCACGCTTGGGTGGAGAACGAGGGGGTGCTAGGGGAGCTACAAAATGGGTTCCAGAAACAAAGGAGGTTGGAGAACAATCTGTTTTCATTGAAGCAGTGTATAGAGATTGCTTAAAAGGAACACGGGCCCCTATGGCTAGCATTTCTGGATATTAAGGGAGCCTACAACAACGTTAATCAAGAGTATCTGTGGGAGATACTGGGCACATTGCATGTGGAAGGGGGAGGAATTAATATTTTAAAAGATATATATAAAGGTACCAGAGTGCTTATAAAATGGGAGAAAAATGTGTCGGAGCCTGTAGAAATACCGCGGGGGCTTAGGCAAGGATGTTCTCTGTCTCCTTTGTTGTTCATGTTGTATCTGCAAGGGTTGGAAGACAAGCTAGAGAGGAGCGGACTAGGCTTCAACCTTTCTTTTTTCAAGCAAGGAGAATTGATTAAACAGTCATTACCGGGACTAATATACGCCCATGATATAGTGCTAATGGCTGACCACAAGGAAGATTTACAGAAGTTGAGAGACATACGTGGTACAGCGGGAGATAGATTAGGTTTTAAGTTTAGTAAGGAAAAATCTGCAGTCAAGATATTTAAAGAAGAGGTCAGCGAGCATAGAATACAGGAGTTCACGCTAGAAGTAATGGATGAGTACAAGTATCTTGGAGTGTGGATAAATAACGGTGCTGAGTATCTGACAGAGCATGAAAAATATGTAATGAATAAAGCTAGTAGGAATGCAGCTGTCATGAAAAATAGGGCACTGTGGAATTACAATAGGTATGAAGTGGTAAGAGGGATCTGGAAAGGGGTGATGGTTCCTAGCCTGACTTTCAGGAATGCGATCCTGTGCATAAGACCAGATGTTCAAGCAAGGTTAGAAATTAAACAACGTGGCGTAGGGAGGCTAGATTTGGGAGCACATGGCAATACACCAAATAAGGGGGTACAGCGTGATATGGGATGGGCGTCGTTCGAGAGCAGAGCAGCTAGCAGTAAGATAGCATTTGAGGAGCGACTGAGAAAAATGGGGGAAAATCAGTGGGCTAGGAAAGTTTTCAGATACCTCTATATAAGGAATGTTGATACGAAATGGAGAAAGCGAACTAGAAAATTGACAAGCAAATATCTGGACAGCAGAATGGGGAAAAATCAGCAATTATCGGTTAAGAAAAAGGTTAAAGAAACAGAGAGAGCGCTGCGGAAAATAGGGATGCCGACAAAATCAGCACTGGAAACATACAGGATTTTTAAGCAGGAAACTGCCAAAGAAAATATCTATGATAATTGTAGGGGAAGCTCTTGGTTGTTTTTAGGCCAGGACGGGAGTTTTGCGTACTAAGACATATAGAGTCAGGTACCACGAGATAGACACGTTGTGTGTTGCGTGCGGAGAGGAGGAGGAAACGGCTGAACACTGCTACTTTACTGTAAAGGGCTTCACCCTACAGTGGAAAGCAGCGGGGCTGATTTATCCAAGGCATTGGGGTTTAAGGACAGTGAAGAGAAAGTAGATTTTAAGCGGGTAGAAATAACCAAGCGAATGTTATCTGATTGGTGTCTGTCACATATATTAAGGAACCTAAATTAACTTTTAAAGGAAAAGGGTGTGAAGAAGACGACGCAAATTAACCGAAGAATAAAGAAGAGGAAGAAGAAGCATTCGGCGAGGTGGACAAAGATGACTGGTGGAGAAGAGAAGAAGACGACGACAAGGCTTACGTGGACAAACACTGAGGCTATAAAAGGGCGAGTGAGAGCGAGGCACTGGGGGAACATCACAGAAGTGGAGGCTCCGGCAGGTGAGGGACACATCGGCTGGAAGACAGCGACGCCGGCTACTGCTCCGGTGAGCTCACGCTCTACGACATCGCATCGTTGACTTCCCGCCGTGCCTGAGCCCGTTCCGGGGAGTCAACGGAGGACGCTACCACCTGCTACGGCCAGGGGTGTCTCCAGCGCTGTTGCCACCCATCTGGGTGGTGCCTTAAAGCCAACAAAACCGGCATCACCTCCACGGGCGCTTGGACCTGGAGCTTGTACGACGCAGCCAGCGACGCCAGCCCGAGCATGTCGAACACCGCCAGCGACGCCAGCCCAAGCACGGCGAACGTCGCTTCGACGCCGCCTACTGGATCCTTACAACGCCGCAGCCACACCCAACCAACAGTGAGCACGAACGCCGACCGCTAATAGTAGAACACTAGTAGTAGACGCTAGTAGTAGTGTGCCCGGGTCGTGTGTATTTATATTATTTGTGTTAGTTTTGTTAGTTTTGTGTTCTAGTGTGTGTGCCACGTAGGGTGTAATAAATGTGCGTTTGTGTGGGTACACCCGCCGCCTAGTCCATTCTTTCGGTCCGAGTGTTCTCCGGAGAGAGCCGTGACAAAGATAAGTGGCGAGCCTGCCAGGATACATTTCCTTTTTCTTTTTGCTTTGTCTCGTATTTTTCCGATCTCTCGACGGCAGAAAGGATGGATTTGTCAAGAACGTTAGAACTGGCGCTCAAGCTAGGGTTAAGCAAGGAAGAGGCGATGCATCTCTATGAGGAGGAGAAAAAGAGGAAGAGAGAGGAAAGGGCGCAAGCACGCGCAGACGCTCGTGAAGCAGAAGAGCGCGAGGCAGAAGAGCGGGAAGAGAAAAGAGCTCGCGAGGCAGAGAGAAGAGCTCGCGAGGCGGAAGAGCGAGAAGAGAAAAGAGCTCGCGAGGCAGAACAGGTGAAAAGAAGGATAGAACGGGAGAAGGAGTTTATTTTGTGGAAACAGGCGCATGTTGCGGGAGGATATGAGGAGATCACGGACAATGATCAGCGTTCCTTAGTGGGTACAGAATCTCCTAGACCAGCCAGAGTTTGCCCGAGGAAGCTGATGGCTCCTTTTGATGACAAGAGATGATTTGGATGCATATCTGCAACGATTCGAGCGGATAGCTTTGGGGCAAGGCTGGGAGCGCTGTGAATGGGCTGTGGCATTAAGCATGTGTTTAGTCGGAGAGGCACTGAATGTATTTGGAAGGATGCCTGCTTCTGATTCCTTGGACTACGAGAAAGTCAAAAAGGCACTTCTCTAAAGATTCAGGCTTACGGCAGAGGGTTTTCGTGAGAGATTTCGCACCGCGAAACCTGAAGATTCGGAAGCCGCTAAGCAGTTTTCCTGCAGGCTGACCAACTATTTTGATAGGTGGTTTGATATGTCAAACACAGAAAAGACTTTTGAAGGTGTGCGTGACAAGCTGGTCACAGAGCAATTTTTAGCGTGTTGCAGCTCAAAGCTGGCGCTATTCCTGAAGGAAACAAAAGTTGTGTTCGTTGGAAGAGTTCGCCGACACTGCTGACCAATTCCTCGAGGCTAAACGGGTAAAAAACTTAAGTACGGCAAAGGAGGAAACCCAAAAGACCTTTGAGACAGATGCGGCAAAACCAAGAGCATATGGCAGTGCATCTAAGGCGCCAGTGAGGTGTTTTCTCTGCGGCATGGTGGGACACCGTGCAGCTGACTGTCGAACTAGTAGTGCTGCCCAAAAAACACAGATTGTGTGTCAAGGTTGTAAGAGGAGGGGTCATACTCTGGATGAGTGCCGATACAGAACGCAGGAGCGAGCTGCATGCGTTGTCGACTCTAGGGTAGAACTTGTCACGCCACCTTAAGTTCCACAGCTGAAAGGAGAGCAAACGCTGCTGGAAAATCAGGCAGTGAGTAGAACACCCAAGTCGAAAGCAGCAATGCCAGTGGTGGCTGGGCAAATAGGAGACCGTCCTATATTTGTGCTTAGAGACAGCAGAGCTAACACAGTCTTGGTTCGTAGAAGCCTGGTGAAGGACGAGGATCTTACAGGGGAAGCGTCGGCCGTCACTCTTGTAGATAGCACAGTGAGGTACCTTCCTGAAGCCAGGATCCTATTGTCCACGCCATATTATACTGGGCAGGTAGTGGCAAAATGCATAGACCAACCCATCTACGATCTCATCCTGGGAAACATTACGGTTGCAACAAGTGTCGAAGACCCCGATCCCGAGTGGAGGGTGCTCGACGTTGAAGAAAATGCAAAGGAGGAAAGGGCCGCGACAGCTAAGACGGGTGCAGTCAGCTTCTCGTCGGCAGTGGAGACAAGAGCTCAAGCGACCGCCCGAGCAACGCAGCGTCCGCTCTCTGCTCCTGTTACGATGTACCTGAGCGTAACACCGGGCGAAATTGCTATTAAGCAAAAGGAATACCCGAGCCTGAAGACCTGCTTCGAAAGAGTCGGGGAAAAAGTGAAAAGAAGAGTCGCACGTCCTTCGAATATCAATTGGTAAATGGTCTTCTGCACAGGGAATGCATATTTAGTTCAGGAAGGCGGGTCCAACCTCTGGTGTTACCGAGAGATATGCGAGAGACAGTGCTACACTTAGGACATGACGCCATTATGGCCGGAACCAGGGTGTTCAAAAAACGGTGTCTAGGATCACCGAGGAGTTTTTTTGGCCGGGTTTTCAGAGTGACGTTAAGCGTTTTGTTCGCTCATGTGTTTTGTGCCAGCGCACAGTTCCGAAGGGAAGAGTTGGTCTCGTACCTCTGGGCAAGATGCCAGCCATCGACCTACCGTTTCAGCGAGTTGCTATTGACATTGTGGGGCCAATCTCTCCAGTATCCGCCAAAGGCAATAGATATGTGCTTACTCTACTTGACGTGGCCACTCGTTATCCTGACGCTATTCCACTGAGAACTATTGACAGTATCCAAGTGGCGGAGGGTCTTGTGGAAATGTTTTCGCGTTATGGGTTCCCGAGGGAAATTTTGAGTGACAGGGGCTCGAACTTCGCATCGGAGCTAATGAAGGAGGTTAACCGCCTTTTGTCAGTAAGACAGTTACTGACGACGCCTTACCATCCCATGTGTAATAGGCTTGTAGAGCGGTTCAACGGCACTCTCAAAAATATAATCAAGAAAATGTGCCAGGAGTGACCTTCTGATTGGGATAGATATCTCCCAGCTCTTTTGTTCGCTTACCGCGAAGTACCGCAAGCGAGTCTTGGTTTCTCGTCCTTCGAGATGTTGCATGGGAGAACCGCTAGAAGTCCACTTGCAATACTCTACGAGCTTTGGGCTTTAAAGAGATTGCATCTGACCTCAAGACATCTTTCACATACGTGTTTAAGTTGCGGGATATATTGAAGGAAACATGTAGGATTGCACATCAAAGCCTGGAAAAGGCGTGTGAACGCCACAAGGGATGTTATGAAAAAAAAATCCATTCACAGAAATCTGAATCCGGGCGACAGGGTTCTTGTGTTGCTACCCATGGATCATAATAAGTTACTGATGCATTGGAAGGGCCCGTACCTTGTGACGCGGAAGAAAAAGGACATGGATAATGAGGTAGTGATAGATGGCACTGTGAGGGTTTTCCATCTTAATATGTTGAAGTAATATGAAGAACGAGGTCCCGAATGGCGGTACACCCCCAGGGCAACTTGTTCGGTGGTGGTCGAGGAAACAGATGATGTTTTCGAGATGCCCACATGCAGTGGGAAGAAAACTGTAGGTTGGGATAAGGTGTCAGTTAACCCCAATTTGAATGAAGACCGAGGTTCACAGATAAAGGCCCCACTCCAAAGTAAAGAGGATGTGTTTTCGGATGTGCCGGGCAAAACGGATGTCATATGTTGCAGACTTGATCTCTCTACAGATAGACCAATCAGCGTGAAGCAATACCCACTACCTTTAGCAGCTCAAAAATCAATAGAAAAGGAGGTGCGGGTTATGTTAAAGCTTGATGTGATTGAGAGGTCGTGGTCAGCATACAATGCGCCTCTTGTGGTTGTCAAAAAACCCGATGGTACTAACCGACTGTGTGTAGATTTTCGGCGGCTGTGCCATAATAGAACCCGATGCAGAACCCATACCAAGAGCGGACGTGGTGTTCGCTAAGGTGGCTCACAAAAGGTTTTTTCTAAATTTGACTTAGCTAAAGGGTATTGGCAAATACCAATGGAAGATTCTTCTAAAGAGAAGACTGCCTTTTCATGCTCGGCGGGTTTATTCCAATTTATATCCATGCCTTTTGGTTTGAAGACAGCATCTGCAATATTTACGAAGCTGATGAGGAAGGATTTGGATGGGCTCCAAAATGTAGAACATTATATTGATGGCATCCTGGAGGCAACAGATACGTGGGAAGAGCATGTAATTACATTGAAAAAACTATTTGATAGAATTCAGCTAGCCAGGTTGACCCTAAAGCCGGCGAAATGTGAGGTGGGCTTTGAAGCCATTTCTTTTCTCGGTCACAAGCTGGGGATGGGCCGCATCACGACGAAAGAGGACATCTTGGACAAAATACAGCAGGCCCAGACACCGACGACCAAGAAGGAGGTGCAGTCGTTCCTGGGGTTAACGGGATACTACAGGGACTTTATTCCCGCTTATGCCCACATAGCCGACCCGCTTGTCGAACTCACTAAGAAGGGGGCAAGCAAAAAGCTGACTTGGACTGCTGAACAAGAAAATGCATTCGTGATGTTAAAAGCGTGTATGACAAAACCGCCCGTTCTGCTTGCTCTGAATATGGATAAAGAGTTGTGCTTCGCACTGATGCATCAGACCGAGCTTTAGGAGACGTACTCTTGAAAGAAGACAATCGCGTGCTACATCCGGTATTTTTTGCAAGCAAGAGATTATCGGCTAGTGAACGCAACTACTCCACCGTTGAAAAGGAGTGTTTGGCGGTGGTGTGGGCGGTAAAGAAATTCCACATTTATCTGTATGGGAGACATTTCAGGATTCAGACAGATGATCAGCTGCTTGAATACTTAACCAAGGCCAAAAGGAACAATAGTAAAGTTATGAGATGGAGTTTGGCCTTGCAAGAATACTCATTTCAGGTAGAATATATTAAAGGCAGAGATAACGTTGGAGCGGACTTCATGAGTAGAGCCCACTGAACAGCTCTAGGTATCTATGGCATGTATCTGGTTGTTGTGTTAATGTATCTCTGGGATTTATCTTGTTGTTCTTGCTGTTGTTGGTGTTATGTGATCATACAAGGGAGCGTGTTGTGGACATGAACATGTTTATTAAGGACTCTGTACGGACAACGGCAGTGGTGTGTTTGTGTTCTGAAAACGCAGTTTGGTGTGCTGTGTTAGTGGTGTGCGCTTGGTGTGTGGTGGACATCTGCGGTGTGTTGTGTGCTGGGTCCAGAATCGCCACAGAAGATAGTCGGCTGGCTGGATGGCTTGAAGATGAGGATGACGTGAGCAGTTTTTCATGAAAAACTCTTGAGAGAGGGGGCCCTTGTCACATATATTAAGGAGCCTAAATTAAATTTTCAAGGAAAAGGGTGTGAAGATGACGATGCAAATTGAGCGAAGAATAAAGAAGAGGAAGAAGAAGCAATCGGTGAGGTGGACAACGATGATTGGTGGAGAAGAGAAGAAGACGACGACAAGGCTTACGTGGACTAACACCGAGGCTATAAAAGGGCGAGTGAGAGCGAGGCACTGGGGGAACAGCACAGAAGCGGAGGCTCCGGCAGCTCAGAGATACATCGGCTGGAAGAGAGCGACGCCGGCTACTGCTCCGGTGAGCTCACGTTCTACGACATCGCTTCGTGGACATCCTGCCGTGCCTGTGCCCGTTCTGGGGAGTCAAAGGAGGACGCTACCACCTGCTACGGCCAGGGTTGTCTCCAGCGCTGTTGCCATACATCCGGGTGGTGCCCCCAAAGCCAACAACACCGGCATCACCTCCACGGGCGCTTAGACCTGGGGCTTGTATGACGCAGCCAGCGACGCCAGCCCGAGCACGTCGAACACCGCCAGCGACGCCAGCCCAAGCACGGCGAACGCCGCCTCGACGCCTACTACTGGATCCTTACAACGCCGCAGCCACGTCGAACCAACCGTGAGCACGAACGCCGACCGCTAATAGTAGAACACTAGTAATAGATTCTAGTAGTAGTGTGCCCGGGTCGTGTGTATTTATAGTCTTTGTGTTTTGTGTTAGTTTTGTTAGTTTTGTCTTCTAGTGTGTGCGCCACGTAGGGTGTATTAAAGGTGCGTTTGTGTGGGTACACCCGTCGCCTAGTCCATTCTTTCGGTCCGAGTGTTCTCCGGAGAGATCCGTGACAGTTGGTAAAATCAAGAGAAGAGTAAAATTTCATGTCATGGCTAGGTGGCTTGAGCCACCGCCCGATTTAAAGGGTTCAGCCGTAGCCATCCATCCGTCCGTCCATCCATCCATCCATCCATCCATCCATCCATCCATCCATCCATCCATCCATCCATCCATCCATCCATCCATCCATCCATCCATCCATCCATCCATCCATCCATCCATCGGTAGCAGACCCCACGAAATCTTCAAACGTGATGAGTAAGAGCTAACGCTCTTAAAAGAGCGAAGGAAATTAAACATTTTTTCGTCATGTTACCGAAGAAGCTCGATTTTGGCAGCATTGGAAGCCGAAGATGAATCCGAAGGCAATCTGCCGCCGGCATGGCCGCGGTACGTTAGGACGTTCGGCACAATTTTCCTTCATATCAGGCACAATTCGGCGTTTGCACGGCCGTTTGTCTCCTGCCTTTAGCTGCTTCTAGTCTTATCGCGTCTTTTTCCACTGTTCCCTCTGTGGCGAACGTGTTCAGTCAGGATGCTTGCCTGCGAAGACGGATTTGGGTTGCAACTATTTGGCGTGTGAGACTTCGTGAGGCCACCAGCGAGGGCGGATCGAGCATGCGAGAAGAGTGGAGAGTTGCTTCCATCTTGACTTTCCGTCGATACATGTAAGGCATCAAGGAGTGCATGCAAAAGCGTAGAAAGTTGGTCTTGTTGACGTGAGTTCGTCTTGAAAACAGCGCTAAAGATGGAACACTCGAGCGCTTTCGTCTTTCTCGTCCCATTCAGTAAGTCGGAAATTTGGGCGCGTTGGCAAGTATTCATCATTTTTGCACACAGCTCAACAAGAACGGGACACGAGACTAAAGACAAAGACAAACGAGCGCTGACTACCAATTGTTTTTTTATTGAACGAAAAGTGCATATATACAGATAATGAAAGTCTTATCAAGACAACAAAAGTTATGTGGAAGTTAGGTGGGAGGTCAGATAACTCTATTCCGTTTCGGATAATGTATATATTCGCCTTTCGTTCTTCAATAAAAAACCAGTGAATAATCAGCGCTTTGTAGTGTTTGTATTTCGTCTCGTATCCCGCTCATGTTTCGCTGTGAGCAAAAATTATGAAAATTTCTCGTCCCATCTTTCCCGCAGTTATGAAGACGAAGCTGGGTGGTTCCAAGCGGGACAACACTGCCTAAATATTTCAAATTTTAAGTTTTCTTGATTCTGTCGGCCAACAATGTGTTTCGTTTTGTGAAAGTTCTAATATTTCAGAATAAAAAAAATTTATACACGATGCCGTGGCAGAGACAGCATTTTCAAGCACAGCTCATCTTCGCAAATTTGCCATGACCTAAGAATATAGAAGTGAAAGCCATGATGGATAGATTTCTCGTGCTAAATCTTTAGGTGAGAAGGAAAACGTCAGGCTTATTTCCGCAATATTGAGGAAGTTGTTTGCCGGAAAAAATTTCGAAAACGACACGTCTCAAAACGAGACTATTTTCAAGAATTTTCTTCATCCGCAAATAATAAGCACGTTTCCATCTAATTTGTACAACAGATAAGCATTGAGGTGCTAAACGGGTGTACCGACTTTCATTGTTATATTGTCACGTCGTGGTGACGGCAGTCGAAGCAGCGATGAAGACGGACGAAAGGGTCTTCTAAAAGAACTGTTTATTTAGCTGACTTGCACCCAAAATGGACTGAATCACTCGGCGGCGGCGAAGCGACAAGCGTGCTCGCCGGTCGTCGAACAGAATGCCCGCCGCTGACGGCCATGCTCAATTTAAAGCTGATAGCGAACTTTCGAGATAAAGAGCGCAAAGTTACTAGAACATTCCGGAACAACGTAGAATCAGCTCTGCCTGGCTGTGATCAATCGAGATAAATCTAGTCGCGTCTTGCGTCGCAAACAAAGCGATAAAGTGGTGTGGCGGCAGGTTTGAAAAACGAACAAACGCCGCAAATATTCGCGGCAATATAATATAGGGATGTGCAAGAAATAGTCTCCTAACTTTGGCATTTCTGAACATTGAAGTGTTTTTTTATAAATCTGAGTACAAAAAATCGCACATTCAATATTTCTTAAAACCCTGAAAAGAAGATTCTTGAAGGAGGTGAAAAAAAAGTACGAAAGAACATGTTGCATTATTTTATTTCCATCAATGTTATCTAAGCTCAAACTTTTTTTATCATCAGCAGGAGCGCCTAAATAAAGGGACGGAAGCTGCAAACACAATCTTAGCTGCTCTAGATTTTCTGCAGTTCCCAACAATGAGACCTTTTCTATAAAAAAAAGAGCTTGCCTAATACTTTTTGTGGACAGACACTGATCGGTGACGTAAGCAGGATTCGGTAGTGCCGTTATCGCCGGGTGCAGGTAACAACTGGGAGTGCGGCCCATAGGAATCCATCTAAGGAAAAGTTTTTTATGTAATTATATTACTGCACAGTGCATCTATGAAACTGTATATGTCACTAGGCCCTCGCTTTGTTGTTTAACTCCATTCATACTGTGGCTAATTTTCTAATTCGTGTTTGAGTTAAAAAATACATTTTTTTCTTTTTTAGCCGATGTTTATTTGTTTTTATTAGTTATGCTGGTATATCCTCGACTGATGATAGCTATGCTGCAGTAGGTATTCCTTCAACTTATGTACAATTTTCTTTAAGCTTTAAGCTTTAAGAGCCTAGAAAATGAGTATGGTAGAAGCCTATGGTACAGAACGTGGATTTGTAAAGCACCAATGGCAAGCACTTATTGGGATGCTTTAAAAAAAACATTCACTTTGAACTGATGCTGTATATTTCCACTTTCATTTCTACTATGTAGTTGGCTCTTTTTTATTTAAAGACAACCTATGGGTGCACTGTGAAGTCAGAAAGTTGCATTGAGAACTTTTGTTTACCTGCACTCAGCGATATCGGTGCTGCTGAATACTGTTTACGTTACAGATCGGTGCAAGTCCACAAAACTTATTAGGCACGCTCTCTCTTCATGAAAAAGGTCTCAGTCTTGGGATATAAGGAAAAGTTAGAGCAGCGGAGAGCGTTTGCTGCTTCCGCTCTCTCATATAGTTGCCCTGGGTGATGCTAAAAAAACTACAATTTTGAGCTTAGATAACAGTGTTGGAAACAAAATAATGCAACACATTTTTTCGTAAACGTTTTTTTACTCCTTCTAGAGGCTTGTTTTATGAATTTAAGAAAAATAGAGATGGAGTGTTTTTTCTTTGATTTTTGAAAAATACTACTGTATTCAAAAATGCCAGATTTAAGGCAGTACTTCTTGCACTTCTCAATATTATGTAACAATGAAAGCTGGTACACTTTTTTTGGACTTCGATGATTGTTAATAATTGTGCAAATTTGAAGGATATTTGTTATATATTTGCAGAGAAAAAAATGAAAATAACGTCGTTTCAAATTTGTGTCGTTGTCGAAATTTTTTGCAGTAAGCGCCAACTTCCGCAAACTGGCGCAAATAAGCACACATATTTCTTCTCACATGTACATTTAGCACGAATAATACCCCTGTCACATTGGCAACGCAAAGGCTTTTGAGAATCAGGTTGTTATATCCAAAGGCTTAAGGAATGCAGCTACACGGCACAAATGATGCGCCTTTGCCGCTAAGAGCCCTGGAGGCGAAGACGCTCGTCAGAGACCTTTGCAGCCCAAAGGCGCAGCCTTGGGGAACCTGCGATCGGAGTGCCATCCAAGGTCAAAAAGTAAAAGCAGTAAAAATAGATACAGCCAAAAATGTGTGAAAACATTTTTTTAAATACTAAAGGTGTGTCTGGCTTTGCTTTTTGTACGGGTGTTTATATTTTGTGCCCACATTTCAAGACAGGAAAAGTGTTGCAAGAACACAGAGTGCCCCTGGTGGTTAAGGCAATACACAAAACCTGCTGCTGCTGTTGGCCTACTGAATTATGTGCGCATAATAAGTAGAATAACTGAGAAAATTAAAATCGAAATATTTAGGCATTTTGAACTCTCATGGAATCACCAAGCTGTCACAAGCGATAAGATATGCGTCTAAAGTTATAAATATATGACCCTTTCAGCGCAGTGATTAAGCACCGACTGCACTCGCTGCCGTAACCTAGAAACGGTAAAGGGTAAGTACTGCGTCTCATGTTTATTTGGCGTCATGTGCGCTTGCAATCAGCCAGGTTTTTTTCTGAAGTACTGTGAAGTTAAAAGTTTGTTCTTTGTTCTGTACGGTTAGTTTTACTGGAGGAAACATTTTTTTTATTTAAACCTTATGGTTTATGCTTAATTGGAATTGGCGTTCCAAACTGATTCAGGCTATTAGGGACGTCGTATTGAAGGGCTCCAGAAGTTTCGACCACCAGTGGTTCTTTAACGTGCACTGA
Source organism: Amblyomma americanum (assembly GCF_052857255.1). Classification (NCBI taxonomy): domain Eukaryota; kingdom Metazoa; phylum Arthropoda; class Arachnida; order Ixodida; family Ixodidae; genus Amblyomma; species Amblyomma americanum. The sequence continues at coordinate 92,236,114 of NC_135499.1, read as the reverse complement.
CATCACACATGCACCACACAGCACTCAGTGCAGATATATTTTTAGAAGTCTTTAAAGCCAAATTATGAACACTCTGCATAATAAAATTTATGCCTGATGGTGCAGACAGTCTGTCTTTACAAATGTGAGGCATCAGGTCAATTTAGCACCTTTTGCTGCTAAAGCAGTGCCAGCATCACTCTCCCCCCGCGGCAATTATTTGTTGTGTGTGATGCCCCAGCATGCAGTAAAAACATTCATTAGAGCAAAAGCATCTAAGTGATCATCGAGGATAAATCTAGCTGCTTTCGCGTAATTGTATCAGATGCCTGATTGTACTATAATTTTTCACATACAGTTCAATCTAAATGCAGTGCTCTACACATGGCACGCCCATGAATCAAGGAAATAAAGAAAGGGCTGAATTCTGGTTTATCAGAAGTGCACTAAGCAGTGTTGAACACTGGCAAAAATTTATGCTCTGCGCCTTCAGGACTCTTGGTGCTAGCGTGGCTTACGCTTTTCATAAAAAAATGCAAACGTGTTCTGGCATAAAAAGCTGCAACCCCAGCTGCAACTTGCTCGCAGTGTCCTTGGCATCAAGGATCTATCTTCTACTCTCTTCTAATGTCGCCCAGGATATGAAGTACACTGTTGGAACGCAATTCCAACAGGCGAAAGCATTCATTAAAGACTATTGCCTATCTGTGCTCTGTGATGCCTTGTGGGCTCAGCCGCGCTGCAGTACGAAAGAGAGCAGCAGCGCTTCTGGTGGCTTTTCAGAAAGTAACAGGCTGCCGGAAAGGCAGACGCGCCCTCCCGGTCAAGCCACCGTAATATATTCTTTAACACTATTATGATGTCATTGTAGCTGTTACAATGCTGCCTGTGAAATAACATGCTGTGACTTCCTAAAGAGTACTTCTGTGCAGTAAGTTTATATGAGCAGGACTGTTTACATTAAATGGTGTTACATATTTATGGTGATTAAAAGATTGTATACATTTTTAGAGAATGACCTACATCATGGTGTTCATATTTAGAGCACGTTGCCAGCTGCTGGTTTTGCTGCTTGCCCTACAAGCAGTGCCACTGCCACCACTGGTCCAGGCCATGGCCCTTTTTGCAATTGGAAAAGCTGAGAAAGCTAGGATTTCTTCACTGAGGGCATCATTTTGAACTTTCTTACTGATTTCTGAACATATAAGATATCTAACACATTAAACACTTTTCTTTTGAAATATGCTACCTTTAGATGTTTTTATGTGAAGACTTGCGCTTCCAGATTTATTGTAGAAGATGCCTTTGTGAAATGCCCATTGGACTACACAACCCAGCAGTCCTGCTTCCCTTTGGTCAGAGTTACTGAAAAACTATTTTTACTCTTGTCGCTATGTTAGTAGAATAACCATTAGAGCTTGACCTTGCGTTACCAGCTTGTAGCAGCTGATGGAAAGTTCGCAGTAGCAGTACCAGTTACTTATTCCCTGTAATTCCCCCCCCCCCAACTACTGTAATGTACTCTCAAAAACTGTGGTCTGATGGAGGATAAGACCATATAGCAGTGTGAACTAATATTCTGCTCATAGACTAAAAACTGTTTGTGTTCTGTCATTCACAGTTTATGAATATTGATTCTGCTGCTTTTTATGCCTTTGTGATTGTGAAATTGCTCACTTAAGCATTACTGGGACACTTACAATGGATTGAGTCCCTCATATCTTGAGTCGCTTTGGGACGTTAAACCCCCATAAACCATAAACCTTACAATGGATTAAAGTTTACCAGAATCAAGTATATGTAATTATAAGGACAACGAGACCACTCTCACCAAAAGTGCAGCTTTTGTAAGCTAGCGGTGACCAAACTACAAAATATAAGTGTTACCATGGCCAGCTGGTTTAGCAACTGCGCGTGTCTACAGGTAATTAATATTTGGCGTTGATAGCAGAAGCGTTGCTACACCGCCATTCACTTGAGAACGGTGGAAACTAGTCTTTGGGTATGTACGTCAAGAGTTTGATTGGAGTATTTGGATCTCGAGTTTGAATTAAGCATTACGAAATATTAAATTTCAATTACCTCAGTCCTAAGCTGGTTCTGGATGCCATACAAACGTAAATGTGCCGAGAAAAGGCCAGAGAGAGCACCAAGGACACTAATTAGATTCTAATTAGCATGACTGGGTAGAAGTGAGATTTATGAATCCGTCACTCCACTCCAAATCTCCCACATATTGCGCTCTACCATCTCCACTTTGTTGAAGAAAATTCATTAAAACTGGTCCCAGCGTGCGTTATCTAAGCTAAAATATTTTTGCCGAAAAAATGTTTATTTTTGAGGCGAACTCAGTTTGAACATTTTGGAACGGCGTGAAACCAGGCACTGCTCAAAAATTCAAATTTTTAGGAAACCCCACACAAATTTTTAATGACATTTGCACATATTCAGGCTTTTGTTATGATTCAGATCATGTATTTCTGGGTGGTATAAGTTATTTTAATATTAATTAAAATTTAAAAGTTTACTATTTTGACATTTAAAAAAATATCAACTCTTTCTCAGAATGGCCTACTTGCCTACCTAGATTTCTATTACCAATGAAAAATGTTACAGCTGATGAAACTGAATGCGTCGAAGTGAATTAAAATATTGAAGTTGCAGAAAAGTGTGTTTCGGAACACAAGTAAACACTTTTCTATTTCACCCTGAGGTCGTCCAAGCCAAAATGCAGACGATGGCGGGTTATTAGAACAATTTATTGGCTTTCATTTCGGATGTTTTAATTGAGGCGGTTTTTGTTCAAAGCGAGAAAAAGATTTTTAAAGTCGAGCTCCCGCGCTGCAAGTTGCGTCATCTCTTAACGCTTCATCGAGTAACACAGCACCTGTCATGACACATTTATGGCCACATAACCACTTCAGTTTACCCTCCCTCACTGTAGTGCATGTTTAGGGCTGGAGCGAAGGCAGGTATCGCATGACATTCGCGGGTGGTATGCGATAAGCGAGTTTGTTTTCGCTTTTGAAGTTCACACGAACCCGCTATAGCATAAGGCTGCCAAGAGCAGCATAACTATGGCTTTCTGTGTGCTGTCTCGCTTGAGCCACAAGGAATGAACGACCACCCGGCACAGCTATCATAACACCAGTTCTTTTAATGTCCGAATAAGATTACGGAAAACATGTGGCTCGGAGCGCACGTGACGGTACGAAGTCCTCACCAAGGCTTCTGGTAACGCGAAACACGCTGGCACTGGCGCGGCCCGCTCGAGTGGAGCTGCCTTGCTCTCGACTGATCAAACATATTGCGACTGCGGCACCGGCACAAAGTCGCCTCCTCCTTGAATCCTGTACACTCTTTTTCTTGCATAGCAGGCAAAGCTGCAAAAGCTAGCACGCCTTTTTACAAAGGTCAAGTACGCGTGCCCAAAATGTAGTTCACCATACAAGCACAGTGGCCACATGTACATTTCGTGCTGCAAATCTCAATTACCGTCAGTGACAGCCTCCTATTCGTTTTACCTCTTGCAACATTTTGGTCCTGCGGCTCATCGAGACTTCGAGAAGTAAAAAAATGACAGGTGGTGATACAATAAGCATTTCATAGGGCGAATCGCATATACACCATCAGCGCCTGAAAATTAGTTCTCACTCAGTGAAAATTATACCCAGAGGACCTGAACGCTAAGCGCCTCACAGCTTTGAGCGTGGTTCTCAGTGATACCAGTTCATTTTATGCCGTTGTTGTTTTCGTTCAAACACGGAGCGAGACTTTGAGAAGAACAAATGATATGTGGTAGAGTAATATGGCTTTGCAGACACACTGCATCCGCAGCGTTGCCTGTTACGTATGAAACTGAGAATATGTGTCTTTCATGTCTCTGACAACAATGACTTAGTGCGGCATGAGCACACGGAATAACAATCTCGCAAATGCATGTGCCACCCCGGCAGCGTAAAGGAAATCTTTTCCCACGATTATCTGTTCTTGTACACAATGTTTTGACACCTGTCCGCAGTAGAAACCTCACTTAAGATTAAGAGCTGTACTCTGTGATGAAGAGGCGCAAAGAGAAGATGCAGCTCGCGGCGGACGAGCTCGATTTGAAACATTTTATTCTCGCTTTAAACAAAAATTGCCGCGATAAAACTTCATAAATGCAACGCAATAAACTGTTCTACTAAACCTGCCATCGCTGGCATTTTTACTTGGACCACCTAATAGTGAAATGAACAAGGTTTTATGGTTCTCCCATAAGCCAAGCAATCCGTCTTGGTAACGGCTGTTTAGAAACTGGCCTCCTATGGGCACCCTTCTTAACTCAACGCCGTCATTAACCGAAGCATTCACTATACCTAACTTAGCGCCTTAACGTAAATCTAACCGAAGCAGTTTTCAGCAGGTCAACAGCGTACCTTTTTACAGGTGCTTATTTATTGCAATCCTCTATGTCACAAAATAAGCCTACCTCTTCGAGGAAAGAGGAGCTGGTCATGACATAGATGACGGAAGCAGTCATCGAAACCAAGACAAACTTGTGTCTTTTCTTTAAATTTTTGTTTTTTCAGCAATGGGAAATTAATAAAAGCAGAAGAAAAACAACTACATGCCGCTGGTGGGATCCGAACGCACGACCTTAAAATTTGGCGTCAGTTGCTATATCGTCTCAGCAGCGGCGAAGGCTGCCTTAGGAGCAGTGTACCCGAGCCTTGGAAGACTTCACCAGTGCCGCCCTCGTCCATAGCAGCGGACGCAGTAAGTCCTGCATTACCGCGAGTGCCACCTATAAACGTGATTGAACGATGAGGGCGGAATATATGCGAGAACCTTATATGCTGTCTCATGATTGCCAGATTCGAGGCCCTCTTAAACGTTCCGTCATGTATGGCATAACGAGCACCTCTTTGCATTCGCTTGTCTGCTGAATAGTTTAATGAGGGTTTCGAATCAAGGAGTCTTGAGGCACTAAGTAGCTTAAGAGGGTTGTCGCAGAGCTTGCGCCCTCACCGTTAGACCACGTTCTTACGTGGCACTCACGGTAATATATACTACGTCGTCCGCTACGGACGAGGGTGGCGCTGGTGAACACTCTGACGTTTCGGTTACAGTGCACACATGTACCCATGAAAGGAGAAGGTTAAACAGCTGTCACCGTAGCTCAGTTGTTAGAGAAGCGCACGACAAATTTGGAGGTCGTGGGTTCGGATTCCACCGGAGGCACGTGGTTGTTTTTCTTCTTCTATTAATGTCCAATTAATGAAAACCAACGAATTAAAAAGGGCATCCCCTATGCTGTATGGTTTCGGTGACTGTTGGCTTCCTGCATTGCTAACTCTTCATAGATAAAACACGCTTTGACAATAACCAGCGGACTGTTTCTCGCCAGTGCGGAACGGGCTGTTTTACTTCCACTGAACACACAGCTTTCCCGCAAAGCAATTTTCTCTTGAAGTTCTTGAAACTGCAACGAGAAGGTCGAATCACTAAGGACAAAGTGAAGATGCGATGCGATCAGACGAGCAACCGGGGTGGACTGGAGACAAAATGGAGCCCAGAAACCTGCTAATACTTGCGTTTAAAGGTCAGTAGTACAATTGTTCATAAACCGCAAAATAGCTGAGTCATGTATAAAATATGGCAGCCGAAGTACTTTAAACATTGCCAGTGACAGTTCTAGAATTATAGCATGTTGCACACTTCTCCAGCAACTGCATTTCGTGCTGCAGAGCGTGTTGACGAAAACACTGGACATTCCCTAAAGTGCCAGCTCTAAGAAAGAAATATCTAGCACGCAATTCATCGAAGAAAGTACTTAATGTATGTACGGCAAATATATTCACGGAGAAAAAACCACAGCGTACCATACGTTCTCGGTCGAGGAGCAAAGAGGAAAATTGTGCGGAAATGTCACCCGGTATGAAAGCGGCGGAATAGAGGACTCCTGCTGAAAGTTAATGGCCTCGCTACGTTTTTGTGACTTGACGGAATACTAAAGCAAGACTTGAAAATATGAACAAAGGGCTGAAAACGGATTTGAAACGTGCGATGATATGTCATTCGCGTAGTTTTTGAACTGATTGTTTTATTTTTTACATGTTATAAGTGCAGGCCAAGTCGGCTCGTCACACTTGAGGCAAATACCGTAAGGGCATTACAAACTCATCCGTCGGGTAGCCGGCTGCGGTATTTGAAGCAGGTCGCCACACAGGTGTGTAACATGAAACTTGGTTTCGCCGGCCACAAGAATCTTTCCACAAGCTAAGAATGCGAGTCTGACGGACAACCATATCTACATTAATTGGAAGAAATAAAATTAGGAGGTCATGTCTACGAGCCATTTGCGAATACTAGGCCTGTCGATGGAGAGGTCAGACATTTTAGATCCAGCAATATCTTAAGCTTTCCTGCCACATATGTGCAGTACAAGGAAGTAAATAGTTAAGCTAACGCTCCATTGGACACTCTTCATGTCGTTTCGCATGTGCAGCTAAGACAGAGGGGCAGTTGCTACGGGTCTACCAAAGTGGTATTAGACTATTCGTTTTGTTTTGTTGTGCGGTGCTATTCGAAGGTTTTCTTGGCGTATATGGCTTCGGACTAAGCTAAACAAGAGAAACATGCAGCTTCTTAAGTCTCGCAAACACGGACTCGAGCACATGAGGGCTACCATAGCACTGCACAGGACTACACGAATGTGGACACAACTTAACGCTGCAATGAACTGAACATTGCTCTAAGCTCAGCATTTTTGTTTCTTTGTTTCCAACGCTAACAGGACATAAGCCTAGATATGAGTAACGAATGTGACCATCCTTAAGCTTTCGCTCTTTTACTGCACATAAACGAGTAGGACTACGCAAAAAAAAAAAAATTCCACGCTGTTGCGGACTGGGATCTTATATCCTGCAATAAGCAATGCCAGTAATAAATGGGAATTAATTTACTACTCTATGCGTTATTCCCGTCAAAGATCATATCTGACTAAGAAAGCAACGTCGTACTCCCATCGCCTCTATAGTTGCGGCGCGTTTCTCCTGCTCTTTGAGTTGGTTACCTGAAAAGACAAATAAAACAATTAACTTTTTCGACTTTATTAACCTTTTCGACTGAAATAAGCTTTTCGACTGCGCTATGACAAGCCTTCTCAACACAGCAGCACAATTTCTATAATTCACCAGAAAAAGCTCCGAAAGAAAGCCACCAGTCAAAGGCACTCAATTTAGCCGTGACTGCTGCCGCACAATTTCAGTCTTCCGAACTTCTCATCTCTCAGAAACGTACGCGAAATTGTCCTCGATAAACGACGCTGTTTTAACGGATTTGGGCGTAGTAGAACCTCGTCATTTTCTTTCGCCGCAATGAAGACCTCATTTCGAATGTGGGCCCAGCGAAATCGGAGCTACATAATGTTTGTACACACTAAAACCAAACCTCGTCGACCACGCGCGTATAACGATTTTAAATGCGCGGAAGCAGCCAGGGTTTATGATTTTACATCTGCTTCCAAAGGCGGCCGCCAGTTGCTTTCCTACTATATAAAATTGCAATAAAATGTCCTTTAATCTTGTTTGACCGCAAAGGCGTCTTGTATTTATCACATTTAGCCGTTTAAACTCTCGCTTGGTGAAAAATTGCAGCTGCAAACTTCTGGCTGAGTATTCCTTCAATTTAAAGTGTAAATGGAAAGGAAGGCTCAATAGGGGCTACCTGAAAACGCGCGAAAGCAACTCCATAAAAATCAGGTTGCCTCAGGAAATGATCCCTGAGCCTCCAGTTTCGAATTCCTTACTTAATTTGTCAGCTGTAGTAGCTCGCTGTAGAAAAGACCATTATAAAATACGCACACTAATTGATCAGGATAACACAGGCTCACTGACTGAGTCAAAAGCTTGCACCAGAAGTGTAGTGGCGTCAATTAATGAACTTGTTTCCGCAGATATAGCCCGTCTACCGCTCCCGTGCAAAGGTATTCGACAAGGCAAATTGGGGCTTCGTGATGTGTAGTAGTAACAAGTGCCGAATAATTTTTTTGCAGCTTACGTAGGGTGTGAGCTGTTCCTTGCCAAGCGAGATGAGAAATAAAAATGGTGTTCTCCATGAGCTTACGTGGCGTTAGCCAACGTGTGATGAAATGAGCAGAAATAATGGAAGTGAATTTTGGAAGAAAGCTTTCGTCACATGTTCCGATTTTCATTGCAGTTTTTGTTCCTTCGCTACAGAAACTAGGTCACACAGCAAATGAAGTTTATGAACAAAGTACGGTGGTGCTGGGCTGGGTAATTGGCATCTTTCTAACAAATTTTAGAAAAGCATCCAAGCTTCTTTTTTTATCGTACGTATTGCACATCACGAATTAAAGCCTTAAAACTCTTTGTGTGTTTATTGCATCTATAGCCCTCAGCAAAGGCATCTTTACTGCATTGCTCCGTGTCGAGCCATAATTCAGGGCGTTTGGGGCCACCGCTGAATAACGAGATGTTCTGAAGGGCGCAGAAAACAGCACATAACCAGAAGTGTCGAAGATGTATCTACACCTGTTCGCTGCCCCGGACTTTCTGTAAAGTTGCTGCGCAGATACTTCGGCCCTTACAATGTGTAGTAGTTGCCTTTATAAATAGTATTCCTTAATTAATACCTGTCAGTTTGAATCTAGTCGTAGAAAGAGGGAAGGCAGATGGTGTCTTCATACACACATTTTAACCAAGAAAGGCGAAAGCCTCTGAGAGCTTGCAACGCTTCGAGAAGAGGACTTTTCTTCGTTGGGCAAAGCGTCCATCATTAGTGGGGTTTATTTAGTGTATTTAGGCTCTTTACTCCAAGGACAAAGACCCGATCAACACTTTTTCATTTCACGCCCTCTTCCTTCTCTCCTGGCCTTCCTACTCAGAGTGAATGCCCTAATTAAACCCCGCCAATGAAGAACGCTTTTCCCAGACGAAGACAATTCCTCCTGTCGAAACGTTGTAAAGCACCTGACCCTTTCTTTCTCTTGTCACTTTTTTGTATTTGAAGCCGACGAGTACGCCCTGCACCGAAGCTTACGCTAGCAGCAGCCGGTGGCATCCTCGATTGGGCCTTAAGATCTTCCAGGGCACAAGTTTATCAAGCTATGCGAGTGGAGAGGCGAGACGCGCAGCTGCCGTGACAAGAAAAGTGTTCGCTCAAGAGCTGTGTGGGCTGGGTTTCCATTTTCATGTTTTTTTCTCTTCCGCTGCTTTGTTTCCTTTCCACCCTATTTGACACTGAGCCGGTTAATACGATCAACCACTCCGCCAGTGGGACTCGTTAGGGGTAGCCGTAAACGTCGTGCAGCTCCGGGGTGAGGTCGTTCCATTTTCCTACGCCAATAACTCGATTTCCCGCGTTGATTGTTGAGCCCGAAGGATGCCGTTGTCTCAAACATACGACGGCCAGCGCCGGAAGTAAGTGAATAAAGACAGGCGAAATCCTTGAAAGCAAGCAAGAAGTTCGCCGTCAAGCACTTGCAGAACACTGAATAGGAGAGAACTTCACACTTTTTGTGATTATCAGAATTATTCCCATGCTTTCACATGTCCCGAAATGACACAAAATATTGAATAAAATAAGCGAGGTGAACGTGTCCGTGCGCGGTTGCCGGGTAGATTGTATTTCATTTCGAATGAAGTGGTGGAGCATTACGAGAACTTTCTGTGTTCTTGGTTTTTTTAGTTGTGTAGTCGAAAGTAGTTATATACGGTTTGCTTAGGAAAACTTCAATTATCATCTTAAAGGGAAGACATAGAAAGTGCAGAGAAAGAGGGTGAAATATATTCTTTTATCTGCTTTTACTAGAGTAAAGTAGGCATCGGGCGTGTAAGTGGACGATCATTGTAAGGAAAGCATTGCGCAAAACAAACAGGACAAAGGAGACAAAAAACATACACAAGCGCATAGTTACACCTGCACGAAGGAAAAAGGAACCCACATGATTAATTAAAACCCTAGGTCTTCCGTTATCGGCGCATATAATATGTAAAAAAAACAAGGTGTGAAATAAATAACACTTTTATAGCTGCAGCGAAAATATCATCTCTCCGAACACGGCTTATTGTTTCTCGGGTGGCATCCGCTTTATTTCAGTACAGTTGTAAATCTGAGCCTGTCTCTTTTTTTAACTCGTTTGTTGGGTCTGTTTTGGTAAATTTTTTCTTGGTCTTGCTTAAGCTTCCATGAAGGAAGAGCTACCAAGAAATCTTGAACTACGCATTTCCGTTCCTTTCGATTTCTGACTGACATCTTGGCGCATATCTCTTTCTGCGGTCTACCATGACAATTTGATGAAAATATATTTCGTAGAACTCGAAAACAAAATTGTTTACAGAATTTCTGCACCAGTAGCCCGACTACTGGAGTGTCCACGATGTGCTACTCAAGTGGACAAAATTTTGACACGATCTGGCCTGAACGTTGTTGTTTTCGAACTTCGCTGATTACGTGGTAGTCAATTTATAGGAACTGAGCTGTCGCGAGTTGTATATTTTGTGTTTAGCGAAATTAAGTGTAAAGCTTTTTCATTCGTTCCTTTGAGCTAAAGGCTACAATACATGGACCATGTGCCGTGAATTAGTGCCTAATGCGAGCAATGTGGGTGCGCCTGAACAAGCAAGTGTTCTTGAAAACTTATTTCGTATTTTATCTATTACACTACACTGAAAAGTGAAAGCACGGCTGTCGTCCTTGAAATACTGAGGGGGACCAGCCTCTTGTTCACGGCTGTCATTGACTACAAAAGTTTATCAGGCAGCAGTTCACCAAGCTGTCACCCATTCGTGTTTTTTTTTCCTACAATCACTTCAATATAACTCTCAATGTGCCTTCTTGCGCTTGTTTCAGTGGCATAAAACTTTAATATTCACTAATTCATTTTACGTTATTCGCAAATAATCAAATGTTGATTTCTGTTGCACAAGAACTGTACTTCGCAAACGCCCACTTCTCTTCTTTAAGGCCTGCTCTTAATGTCATGCAAGTCTCTTATTTTCAAGCGCAGATGTCGAAAAATGAACCATGATTATTATTTCACGAATAGCTTGTGAGTTATTTAAAAGATTTAAAATTTTGCTCTAAGTAAAAAAATGATTCAATAAAATAGTACTCAGTAAAACAGTACCCGAAAGTCTTTTGCCGTCTAATATAAATCTGAGTCTTGCGGCCAGCTGCAAGAAAATGAAAGGTTTCTATAAAGAGTAATTTAAAAAGCGTGAGGCGTCTAAGAGCAGGAGTTTCTGGAACTCGTTACAATTAACGAAAAAAAGAAAATGAGCTCCGTTGATCAAAAAGGATTTGCTTAAAGCGGATGCATTGTTATTAGCTACGTCAACAATGGTAGGATAGGTGAGAGAAATTTGCTGTTTTCTGAAGCTTTGTATGTATATGTATGCAATTTAGTGGCCACGCATCCAGCATACGAGGAGAATCTGCTTAGTTTGCAATATCCTCTACACTGCCAGTTTGGAGCCACACTACCGCGGTGCCTGGTTTATATTTATTTGTCCGTATAGCGCTGGAAGCAGCTGACACAAAGCAGGGTTAGTGGGAAACATATGGGAGAGGCATTTGCCCTGCAGTGGGCGTAGTCAGGCTTATGATGATGATGATGATGATGATGATGATGATGATGATGATGATGGCGCTAAAAACATGCAAAGTTTATTTGCTTCATGGTGAGAAAATGTATCACATGTTTCCTTTTTAAATGTAGACAATTCGAGGCAAAGGCGCTCCCCACTCATATTCCAGTTTGTTACACTTCTCGTTCGCTTATGAATGCATGAATGAAGCTTTATGCCGAGCAACGGTTGGTCGTAACTTGCTAAACTCACCCCATGCATTCAGACTTCTTGCAAAAGGACATGTGAAAACCAGCCTCTGATTTCATCGTGGCCTTTCTGTGGAGTCATGAAGATATTCGAGGCCCATTGTGGATACTGTCCACAATTTTAACGCAATAACGTGAAGAGTCCGTTGAATAAAAAGGCCGCCGTAGTTGCAGCCGTTCGCCTGTCGATAAAATCAGAACGGGTAGAGAGGATCCTGACGTCAAGAGCACATCACCTCTTGCTGGTAAACAACGATCGCACAGTACAACAGTGACGATGTCCTTACACAATTACTAGTTACTCTACGCGAAATGTGGCAAATTGGATTTTATGTTAAAAAGCGTTAACACATGCAAATTTCTTCCATAACTAACAGCGTGACAACATAATGTCTTTGTGGCATTCCTCTGGAGTCGGTTCAATTGTCAAGTACCTTGGCGTTTACATCACTTTTGGGTTTAGGTGGAATACCCAAAGTAGGCAGGTAGTTATCGAGGCTAATTGTATGCTAGGGTACTTACAGCGCAACACTCAGCTCTTTCTATCCAAACTCACCCTTTTCAAAACTCTCGTTTGTTTACGACTCTACTACGCTTCAACGATGTGGGGCCCTGAGATGGACAATCATAGTCTCCACGTTCACATATAGTCTTGAGATTAGATCACGACCATAATCTTGGCATTATTCTATGCAGCAGTAACACATCTTCCAATTCATTCGTCCCACGCACGTTGCGAAAATAGAACCGACTTGCACTTTACATAACTAACAATAAAATAATTTTGCTCTTTCGCAACACTCCAGACAATTCACAGATAAGCGCACTGTAATATCGTAAAATTCAGGACTTAAATGGTATTAACAGTTTTATCTACGGAGTGCTGTTTATTACTTCTGCGCGGCAATATTGTGTACCCTTCCCGCGTATCCCGCTTCCCTGTTAAATGTCGCATCCTTGAGGCTATAAAAAAATAAACAAATTAAGAAACAAAAAATCGTGATTTGATCGCTATGTATTGCGGTTAACTATTTCACACAGCAGCTGTCGGTAACAATCGCGGTATCGAAGCGGAACCAATACTCGTCACTTCCTTCCATTGCTACTCAACAAAAATAAACAGCCACACTCGCAACCTTAGTATTAGCAGTTGAATGCCATAGCCATTGAGCCCTCAGTACGAGTATATCAATTAAGCTATAACCTGCCAATACTATTGCAAAAAAGGCTCTAGCTGACTTGCCCTCTAGAGGTTCTTTTTATCTCTGTCAAGATCGCTTAATAAGCTTATTGCCTGAAATGGGGCTGCAAACCGACGTCGTACTTACCTGAGTTCTTTTTAATGGCACAGATAAATAAGACAAAGATAAATGGAAGGCAGCATAAGTTTATCCTTTAATGCCTTCTTCTTCGTTACTTTGTATTTTGCCACGCTATGAGCTTGTGTACTAATGCGTAGAATAATATTACGAGCCCCGTAAGGTCTAGTGCCATGCGCAGGTACGGACTACGCAGTCGGGCTGGCAAGTACTTGGCGGGGAAAGAAAGCAGCACAGCCTTAGTGAGTTTTGCCGCACGTAGCGATCGAACAGCGAACTAGCACTGAAACTCTGACTCATCTTGGTTACTTTTACTGCCGTACTACGTGAAAGTGTTTACGACGCGCCAATATCCGTGCAAGTGCTCGTTTCCCTTCTAGCTACTCAATGTTTATGGCCCCGAGGTACGTACGTGACTGTTGGGTGGCGCCGGTTAACGGGCGTCGCGGGAACTAGTGTGGAGTGCCGCTTTGTATCAAAGTAAACAAATGCCAGAAGCATGCCGCGAGTTATTCACCTTTTACGTGCAATAAAAAAAATAGAAAACTCTGTGTTGCTCTTGGCTTTATGACTTTCCTCCGCTTCACTTGTTGTTTATTCGCGTAGGTTAGGAATAAGTACGGGATAAACGCGGTGCGCGTTACAGGAACGCAGTGATATTTAGGCTTCGCATGCGTTGTAGAAATTTAGACGCCGGCGGTTGTTCGCTTTATTCGGACAGCAGCGCATTTTGCACGAAAAAGAGTCAGAGAGACTGTGGTGCCCCTCCGTACTCGAAGTTATCGAGAAAAATCACACTATATTTCTATTTAAAAAACCCCGAAATGCCTGTACAATAACATTCACTAAAGCGATAATAAATCTACAGTTCTCAGTGATGAAAAATAACGTTACAGGAGATCAGAACTGTCAACAGACTAATACGCAAGAACATACTTGCGCTGTAACAAAGTCTTCCTCGTCGACTTCTTGATATTCAGAAAGAGAACATCTCCATCTCGAAATGCCGGATGAAGAGGAATACATGTCTGCATGCCTTCTGTTCACCGGCAGTATGAATTGCCTTAAACTTGAATGAGCTGTCGTCACTGCACATGCTAGAGCAGCAGTGGCAGAATAAAGCGGAGCGTGATGTCACCAAGTCGCTATTTCTTATACTGGTAATTATTGGAATCACTTTACTTTTGTGAGATGTGACACAGTTCGCGTTGATAGCCTGCTTTGCTGGGAAATACAAATGTAAGTGGCGCACGGTCTGAATGCTAGCTTCGATTTATAGTGGGTAAGAGTATGTATTATGTTTAAGGTTCCGCGTTCTGGAGCCATCCACTTCTTATCTAATCTTATTTTGCTCCACTAGTGCAAATGCTAGAAAAGTATTTCTCAGGCGTCATTAGCTAAAAGGTGGGCTAAGTACATGGGCTGGAACTTCAGACCGGCAGAGCAAAATCCAGAGGCCTAAGAATCTTTGCCTGAATTGAAGCAAAAAAATATTTAGGGCAGAATCTCTTTTACTAAGAGATCCTCTTAGTCGACGACCTTTCGAACAGCATTACTTCCATCTATTATGCTTGTTTTCTGCTGTGAGAGTAATTAGCGCACGTAAACACTCCTGAGTTACCCAATCTCCCTGAACTTTTTTTCTGCCTTTTGCTAATGCTTTCTACAAAAAGGCTGCTAGCAGCCGTGGTGACTGACTGGTTATGGCGCTTGGATGCTGGCACGAAAGACGCGGGTTTGATCCAGGCTGCGGCGGTGGAAATTCGATAGAGGCGAAATTTCAGAGGCCCGTGTACTGTGCGATGTCAGTGCACGTTAAAGAACCCCAGGTAGTCGATATTTCCGGTGTCCTTCACTACGGCGTCCCTCATAGCCTGAGTGTCTTTGGGACGTTAAGCCCCCGTAAATCAAAATAAAAAATGCTGCCATATGTTGCCATGATTTCCGCTCTAAATAAAAAAGCATATTTTAGTTTCATGTGTTCGCATTTATCGTCCTTAGTTGGTGTTTTTCTTGCCAGAACACTGGCGTCCAGAAACGAATCCTACTGAAGGAAAAACTCTACTTTTTCTTTCGTGGTCAGTGTGCTGCCTGTTGTCTACGCAAAGACTGCTTGTGTTAAGTTGGTAGCGCCCACAAACTATGGGCACTCAAAAAATCTGCAACGTGTTTTTTCTCATAACCTGCTCCTCTCTTAAAAACCAGGTAAGAAATAAATAAATGGCATGACTGTCTGCACAGAAAGCTTCAGACTGAGGTTGTTTTTTTTTTGCTTACGAAGGCAAACTATGATTTGTCACCATTTTTCGCTGTGTTTTCTTTAGCTACAGAATTTAGATTACCTCATAAATGATGAAAGCATTTTTAACAGTGCGTGTTTGGAACATTGATGTCTTAATTCGACCGCTGCCTTTATATCTTTTCCAGGTTCTGATTGAGACTGCCACTTCTTTTGCGTCCTCCAACGTGTTTAGTACGCTTATGGAGACAATATTCATCTTTAATGGCCACGTGTGGCGTAAGCATTCTGAGTGCATGGAAGGGAAAACACACAGTGTTTGTAGAACAACGTTTCTTCGTTTCTCCAAGAGCTAGGAAATCACCTAAAAATGCAATATTCTGTATATGAAGAACGAATGGGTTCCTGAAATCGATATTTTGCTCCAGTAAAAATGGAGCTTTGATCTGAGTGGCACCCTGATGTCGACTGTGCCGCTGGAGGCGATCACTTTTCAAGAAGAGATAATTCTTTTATTTTCGTAAAGCGTTCACATTACACTGATGAGTTCGATTATTGTACGAAAATATTTTTGTGAATTACGGAATTTTGAAGAGGCGCAGCCTTTCTGAAAAAAGAAGAACAGGCCTTACAAAAACTTATGTAGACAGTCTATAGACTGTCCATAGACTTCTCTGTATGCAGTCTATGAAGTTTTTATAGGCATATCCTATTGGCTAGTCTATTGGGAATACCAATGTTATGGACAGTCATAGACAACCTATACATTTATGGCCATACACTTTTAGTTGACTTTTTTCTGTAGACGGACCATAGATTTTGAATGTGCAAAAGTAAATGTCTCTAGGAAGGCAATAGAGCCTATAAGGAGGCTATTAAGAGTTTACAGATCAGTTTTATACGGGAGGAGAGATTGAAAACCTGTCGCAATAAGTGAAGAAAACTGCTCTGCCGTGGAAAAAATTAAGTACGCGCGAAAAATAACCGGCAATATATAGACACGTTAATGTGCAATTAATGACAGCATTATCTTCATTGTCGACAATTCTGGTCATGAGACTTGGTTTCATAAATGTTTCGTTCTGACTTCGAAATTTGTGCACTGACTAATCAGGGAAAGAGCATTGCTTTTAGGTCGCGGCAATAGATAATAATTATATTGGAAATAGCTAATTGTAGGCTAGTTCGCGAGATAACAAGAGCAGATCTAGTTGAACAATCAGCTCAGATAGAAGTAATTTTCATTTGTTTAAACAAAGCTCCACCAGCAAACGAGAGAGGCTTCATATGTGACTGTAATATTGCCGTCAATTTTCTGCAGGCAAAACCGTGATGCGTTAACTGTATCTGCGGAGGACCGCTACTGCTCAGCATTGTGCAGCAGTGTGCTTACGAAACGTCTTATGGAGAAAGTTTTAGAGGAGGCGAGGATACGCCATCTTTTTCATAAAACTAAATCTTCGCACGCAGTAAGCATCATTTTTGGTTTATTGATGTTAACTACCTAATTCCGCCCTTCTTGTAAAATGTCATAACTTGAAGGAGGGCATGGGCAATATTTAAAAAAATGAACAATACAGTTTAGAAACATGCGTGTAGTAAACTTTGAATTTGATAAACGTGCGACTAATGACTCATCTGGCCTCTTATAATAATAACTTATCATTTGCATGCATGGAAAGAGGCTATGAGGATGCGAAACAGCTGTTCCCGGTAAGTGAGAGTAACATTGCCCTACTTTAAAAACTGATTTGCCGAAGCGAGTTCGAAATGCATAGAAACCACTGCGAATTTAATTACAAAAAGTAAAGGTCCTGATATTACGTCTGCATTTCATTTAAATGCAATAGCGTTAGGAGTCACATCAAGGACAATATTGTCCGGCGGCGTTTGTAAGGTGCCGCTGATTGGACACAGTCAAGCTGCTGTCCGGAGCGTCAGGCTGTCTGTGAAAACTACTCCTGCAAGGGTTTGTATATAGGGATTTGCCTCTCTCCACCTGCAGCCTGCCAATCGTCCATCTCCCACCCTTAACGCCCTTCGCACTCCTTTCCACTTGAAGGGGAGAGGAGGCAGGCGTCAGACGATGAATGACTCACCGAAAATGACAATCACTAAACAGAAAGTGACGGACGAAAGCAGCCCCTTGTGCAAAACATACCGCCTTCGGAAGAACTATGCGGTCAAAATTGAGGATTGCGGGAGGTATTCCTTCTGAAATTTAACGGGATGATACCTGGGTCTAACTAGCCATACCGGTGGCTGTGTTTGAAACTGGCACCCGTTAGTGCAGTGACGGATCGCTTAACCGCTGCGCCGGTAGTGGTATGAGGACTCGCAGCGACCAATCAATGTGGCACATTTTGCCAAGTGGCGTTGTTGGAATTTGAACACGATCACAGTGCAATAGATTAGAAAGTGAAAGACAATGTGCTCTGAAATGTAATACAATGAGAAGAAGAATGCTATCGTATTTCCTGCCAATCAATCCAGTGTATCGCGCCAAATTTTTAATATGTCTTAATGCTTACTCAATAATCTCCGTAATCGCTGAAGAAAGCCAGTGTGCCAGCCAACCTAAATGATAAGAGTGACTTTGCCAGAAAATGTATTTGCCACAACCGAGTATCGATCAAAAAGCCCACTTTCCCGCTTTCAAACATATTGGCAACGAGGGTGTGCAACCTTCAACGCTGCACATGTGTGCCGGAACTCGCTTCGTGTGACTGATAGCGCTTGGGAGCTTTTTTCCCTCCTTTTGTTGGTATCTGTAGGCTACGTTTTTAAAGTCAGACACTGGTAGGTGGTATGTGGAAGCTCCTCGGTGGGAGATACATTTTAATCATTCCTGGAGTTGAACCCACCATGGGATGTTCCCGAAGAGGTGCCTTGTGTACCCAGAGTTTTCCCGGAAAGTGCGCGAGTGGGCACCGATCCGCTAGGGGCCCTCGAGGGTGAATGCTTCGCGCAAAAAAGCACACACCGACAAGGGCTTGTTCGCCGAAAGAGTACTCCATTGCAAACACAGTAAAAAAGCTTCACTGACTTTCTCTAAAGGATTAATGGGGGCCCAAATTTCCTGTAGAGGAAGTTGTTCGAAGAATTAGTGACGAAAACGAAAAGCACTAACTCCTTAAGAGCGCTCAAAGCTTATGTAGTCTGGGGCGTCACATAAGATAACGCCCGCGATAAGCACTACTGAACAATTCGCCAACTCAAGGTGCGTTAGCTGTCATCTCGCGTACCCCATGTCATCCATCAACTCCTGCTGAGAACAAATTCGCCGACGACCTCTATTCGCAGTGATAAACGTATGACGGAAGGCTCTTCCAATTTTCGCGTAACACTAAGAGGGTAGAAATATTCAAAAAGCAGTGTCCAATAATATACCTTGAAGAGTGAATTTAGCATATTGATGGGCTACGGCGACGAGCGCAGGCAGCAGTCAGGTCGCAGCAGGACAAGACAGCCAGCCCGGGGCACCAGGTTCAGAGCACCAGCGATGACGACTGATGATGATGATGATGAGGATGGCCTCTGGCTGAGTGGCACGTACCCACAGTGGGGATTGGCCAGGGTACATTGTTGATACAATACATTGTTGGTACTAAGCGTGGCACTGCTTAGTCTTCCTTATATTCTTCTTACAATCAGCTTTTTGGTGGACGATTATTAACCGCTTTCTCGAGAATCTGAGAAACCTTTTTCTTTAGAGAAAATGATGCAAAAGTCACTTGGGCCGCTCTCTGGTGATAGAAGGCTCGACACACGTCCATGTTGCGGACATATTTAGCTTTCGTCTGTTTATCGGCAACCATTCGTGCACTTCTACCAGTGACTAGGAAGCAGACTGGACTAGCTGTCGGAAGTGATATGAACACGCGTGCTTTTCACAAAGCATCTGCGCCGCAAGCATTTGCTGACTGCTTGCGGCTGACTTAGAAATTTGCCTGCAATATTCAGAACAACCCATTAAGCTGAAAGGCTTGAGGAAACTTCGCTGCTACGAGACGGATGTAGGTGGGCGAGTCATACGCTCTATTTGTCAGGCAGTTGTACTGAAGCAGATTAGTCGTTTCGAAAATCTAAGGCCTCTTTTTCTAGAATGTCTTAGGTATCTTGATAGGGGACAAATAAAAAAGAATACACATTGCTTAGTAGTTGAAGTTGGTATGAGCTGCGACGGAGGTATTAAGAATTTTGATAATTTCTCCAATAGGGCAACCATGGGTTCCTACGCCTTTCAAATGGGTGATCTTGAAGGAAAGTTCTCTATATCACACTAATAGAGACACTAACTTCCGGTACGTTACCGTCCATCTCGTTTCCTACAATACACGGGCCAGATGAAATGCAGAGAAGTATGACCCGGTGGCGAATGTCTTCGTTAATTAGGAGCTCAGTGATCAGCTAGACCACAGTGATCTCTGAGTTGGTAGCCGCGGAAGGGGGAACAAGGCTTGCGGGACTTTCAGGGTACCACAATTGGTGGTTGATGTTCGATGTCTTCGAGGAGATTAACAGAGAGGTAGGCATTTATTAAATTCAGTCGTAGAATTAATAAACCATGCTGGCCACAGCAGGTTGCGTGGGCGGCTGAATGCTTAAATATGTACACAAATGTCTCAGTGGGACACAAAGCCGCAATATGTCCTCAGTGAACGAATATTGGAGAGAAACTATTGTCTCTTGAACAGATTCTTCAGGGTAAAGCCCATTGTCCGGTGCCTCTAAGAACGTGCTTGTCTGCCGATAACTTCGATATGGACAGGTACATTAAAGTTCTATTTCCTGTTTAAATGTGAGGATTGCTATATTATTTATCCCAAGCAGCACAGGTAATTGGGATAATATTGGAAAGGGTTGGAGTCGCACTGGTTCCTTGTAGGACCAGCCTTTGCCAATACATTTCCAATATTGGCCCAATTACTTGTGCTGCTTCGGCTATAGTCAGAAAACCAACATTTAATGCATCTTAGCAACTGCCTGTTTCAGTGTGAAATTCCGCTGCTCGTTATTAGCTACTCATTGACGTTCATAAGTTCATCATACAGGGTGTTGAACTTAGACTTTTGAGATATATAAACTAAATACAAGGAGCAGCGCACAAAAGCAGTTTTGAACGCGGAATATGCGCCCAAGCGGAGGCAAGCTGTGAGGATAATGATCCTCTTAATATCAGTAATTAACTAAATGCAATAATTAACAATTTATTCACTGCAGTTAAGCATGCATGTTTACAGTGAGAAAGTTAGAGATAGGGCATTTAATGATTTCAATTTTGTACAATTTTAGTAACGCGCCTCTGTCCTAAGATATGCGTGCCTAAAATTTCAGCCCAGTTCATCTAATTAGGCATGCGAGACAGCGGCACTCGCCATCAAGCTCCTCCCTGGTGCGACGCCGCTGTTGAGTATGGCGCTCCCTCTTACAAGAAAGGGGAGTGGCAGGCGACGGTGAATTACTCTCGCTCTTTGCCAGCAGTGCGGAATCGCTGCGCTTGACTTTGCGCGAAGTCTAAGGCAGCAATCGCTTAAAGAAACATTGCTCGCCTCACGTCGGCCGCACAGCCATACTTCGGTTTCGATGGCCAAGAAGTAAAAGTAACTACCAACTCCTGCCGCTCGACTCACTTGTAAGACGCAGCGTCGTATGGAACATTTGCGTAACACATGGAGTAGCTTCATGCCGTGTACTGTGGTCTAGCACGGCTAATTAGGCGAATAGAGCTGAACTTTTTGACACGCATATGTCAGGACAAATTCTACAAAATGCAGTAATAATCAAATGCCGCTATATCTAGTTTTTCTATATAAAGATGCATGCTAACTGCAGTGAATAAATAGTATATATTGCAGTCAGTTAATTACCGACAATACAATAAAAATTATCCTCACAATTTGCGCCCGCCTGGCCACATACTCCTCTTTGCGTCTAAATAAAAGCTTAACGTCTAATTTTGAACGCTCTATATAATTTTTGTATTTTTAGTCTTTATGATAATTAGTTGCGATAAAACAGCCGTTCTCGCTTAAATATGTAGGGACCGCAAATTTTTATTTCCCATTTTTTTTGTTTAGAGTTTTGCCTCCATAAAAACGCTAAGGCGCCCGTGTGCTGTGCGATGTCAGTGTACGGCAAAGATCCCCAGGTGGTCGAAATTATTCCGGACTCCTCCACTACGGCACATATTCTTCCTTTCTTTCACTCCCTCCTTTATCCCTTCCCTTACGGCGCGGTTCAGGTGTCCAAAGATATATGAGACAGATACTGCGCCATTTCCTTTCCCCAAAAAACCAATTATTATTATTTTTTTTGTGTGTGTACCCGCCACGGTGGCTCAGTGGTTAGGGCGCTCGGCTACTGATCCGGAGTTCCCGGGTTCGAACCCGACTGCGGTGGCTGCGCTTTTATGGAGGCAAAACTCTAAGGCGCCCGTGTGCTGTGCGATGCCAGTGCACGTTAAAGATCCCCAGGTGGCCGAAGTCATTCCGGAGCCCTCCACTACGGCACCTCTTCTTTTCTTCTTTCACTCCCTCCTTTATCCCTTCCCTTGCGGCGCGGCTCAGGTGTACATACAACGACATATTAGACAGATGCTGCGCCATTTCCGCTCCCCCAAAACTAATTTTTATTATCATTAATATTACTATTTTGTGTATAATGGTTAGTAAGTCGTCAGAAACATAGCTGAAACAAATATGAGGTTGTGTGCATTCGGTTAATATTATATAATGCGAGATTTAAGTTGCTGATTTTTGTACTTACTATCGCGGGAGCGCAAAAAGCCTAAAACAGCTGCATGTAACGTGCTCTCACGGAACAGTGGGAATTCGCTTCTCTGTCGTCCGCTCCCTCTTAACATGATGTGTTGAAATAATGCGTAGTAAGTTTAATCTAGGTTTTCAATAAAGAGATCCGTGCTAACTGCAGTGAACAAAAGTATATAGTATTGCAATAAGTTAATTACTCTCAATACGATGAAAATTATTCTCACAGTTCGCGCCCGCCTGGCCGCATACTCCGTCTACAAAAACAAAATTTGTGTACTCCTCTTTGCTGTGTGTATGATAATTGTGTGTATGATAATTAGTTGTGATAAAACAGCCGTTCTCACTTAAATTTGGAGGGACCGCAAATTTTGATTTCCCATTTTTTTGTGTATAGTAGCACGCAAGTCTTCAGATACATAGCTGAAGCAAATATGCGGTAGTGTGCATTCGGTTAATATTACATATAATGCGAGTTCTAAGTTGCTGATTCCTGTACTTGCTCTCGCGGGAACACAAAAAGCATAAAACAGCTTCAAGTAACGTGCTCTCACGCAACAGGGGGAATTAGCTTCTCTGTCGTCCGCTCCCTGTCAACATGATGTGTTGAAATAATGCTTTATAGCAAATTCAAACAAAATATTTATTAGAACTGTGTATCATATTTCGAGCTCAAATTTTCTGCAAGTTTTCTCCTGTATGAGCTAGATTGGACAGAGATTGTAACGAAATGAAGGGTGCTGTAAATTGCGCTCTTGGGCAAAAGAGAAGGATCGCTCGCAGCAAAATGAGATGGAAAAAAGTCATGGGGCGGGGAGGCTTGTTACTTTTTGCAGCAGTTTTCCCCATCAAGCCACTTAGGCAGAATGCCTGAACGGGTTAGCTGGGAAGTCGCTAGTGCATCTATTTGCAAGTACGGCGAGAAATGTTTTCATTTTTCTGCTCATGAGCCGTGGATATATGCGCGCCTCTGACCACCCTGTGGTTTAGAGACCAGTTTGAATAAATTCCTTGCGCTTTTGCGCCCCAAATTAGGGCTGCGAACTATGTGTTACTGCGAAGTGCACTGTTCTATACACCATGCGACATCTATCATCTGTCGCTGCTTAACGCGTCGTAAACTATTGTTTTCGCATTTCTCGTCAACAAAAATGCGACCACCGCGGTGGAGATCAAACCCGCGACCTTGCGCTCAGCAGCTGAACGCCGTAGGCCTCGAGCTTGTGCTTGTTTGTCCATTCTTGAAAGCTGCCTGTACGCTGCTTTATCACTTCGTTTGCGATGCAAGACGCGACTAGATTTATCTCGATTGATCGCAGCCAGGCAGAGCTGATTCTACGTTGTTTCAGAATGTTCTGGTAACTTTGCACGCTTTATCTCGAAACCTCGCTATCAGCTTTAAATTGAGCACGGACGACAGCGGCGGGCATTCTGTTCGATGACCCACCGAGTACGTTTGTTGCTACGCCGCCTCCCAATGATAAAGTCTATTGTGGGCTGAATTGAGCCCCATAAACAGTTTTTTTGGAATAACTTTTCTCCGTCTCCATCCCTCCTGACTGCCGTCACCACTACGTGACATCTGGTGGAGGTGCTGGATAGCCTTCCAGGTTCCAGGCTCTCCCTTCAAGTCGCGACGCCAGCACTCTCTGCTTCGCATCGGAGGACGAGCCCCCAGTTCACCAAACAAGCCGACGCCTCTAGGGAGAGAAGCCTGAGTTCGGTAACCTACCGGACCTCACCCGACAACGAAAAGACGCTGCTACAAGCACCACAACCTCACAAAAAATGTCGACACTGATAATACTGAAACAGCCGCGGGTGCCGCCAACTATCAATGGATCCCTAGGCGAAGACAGCGAAGAATGATTGGACCAATTTGTGCGCGTGGCATCATTCAAAAGTGGGTTAACGCGGGAAAAATTGGACATGTATTTTTCGCATTGGATGGCTCCGCACGCACGTGGTACGAAAATCACGAGTCGTCCCTGGCGACATGGCAGAATTTCAAGAAGGAACTTTTGAAGGCATTCACCAGTGTCATCAGGAAAGAAAGAGCCGAACGAGTCCTCGAGTCCAGAATCCAGCCTCCAAATGAGCCTGTCCGCGGTTACGTTGAAGAGATGAAGTGCCTCTTTCGCCGCGCCGACCCCGAGATGACCGAGGAAAAGAAAGTTCAGTTTTAATGCGCGGCATAAAAGAACAACTCTTTGCCAGCCTGGTCAGCCAGCCGCCGAAAACAGTCGATGAACTTGTAAAAGGTGCCTGCACGATCGAGATATTCAATTAACTTCAAAGACTTTATTTGATCCTTGCCAAAAAAGGGAAGCTGAGGCAAAAGGCCATAGCTTCATTGTGCAGTTGGCAGTACAGGACAGCGGAATGAAGTGAACATGTTACAATTCAGACAAACATTCAACAAAATACAGAGCAAAGCAAAAAGAAGGAGGCTCGCACATTGCAGGAAACTTGGTCACAGCGGACCAACAAAAAGTATTTAAAACCAGAGTGCGCTTGCGCACCGAAAATAAATAGGTGAAATACAGAACACCTTTCGACGGTAATAATGCTGTTCAGACAAAAAAAGGACTGTATTTATTAGAGAGGCTAAGATTGTGTCAGAACGTCAGTGCGCAAAAGATTAAGGATTTATTATGTCGTTTTGCATTAAGTAGCGATTGGTTATTGCATTAAAATGTTTGAGTGAAACCCTAAAACCAAGATCACCCGAAAATTTATCTAGCGCGGCAGCTGCTTGGTAGATCATTTTTCTGTTTCCCGTTGTAGGTACGCACCCTAAGGACTAGTTTTCTATGTGCTCGAGGCTATACTGTGATGAGGGATTGCCTGGAATGGTATTATACAGCCGGTTTATACAGATGTGTTAGAACAAACGATAAAAACATACCTGATCTGCTTTAAGCGAACTGTGTTTGAGAAAGATAGGTGCAGTAGCCAAATATTGTTGTGCTCGCGCTCCCTTGCTGCTGTTGAGTTCGGCGAAGTTGGACATGGGGAGGATTCCCTGAAAACCACCGCGAAGGAAAATGAGCAGGGACATCGGGTGCAGCGACGATAATAGCGTCCCCACGTACTCGGTTGGTCATCAGAGGACGAAGTACATGATCAGTGTTGCCCTTTTCAGTCACGCTGGGGTTGAACAATTGCCCGAGTGCCGCGCCTTCGACAGAGGTTGCGCGTTCCGGTCATCAGTACAAGATGTTTCAACGCCTGCTGGGAGACAGCCTTCATTCCTGTGTCACGCAGGCGCCTTCCGTTTCCACATGGGCGCGGTCCGGACACACATGCGCGCCCACTGGGAGGCGGCGTGGACGACAACGTGACCGGGCTTTGTTTCCTTTCCCTCGACCGAGCTGTGAGATAACATCAGGACCACCCTGCCGTGGGTTGTACCGTCAGTGTCATAGTGTGATTGGGCATCATTCTTCTAACTGTATTCCCCAGCTAGGGATCAGGGGAATGCGAAGAGTATTTAACGAGCTGCTGATTTGGTACCAGGAAGAGCCCCCCTCTTGAGAGATACCCTTTGCTGGGAGAGACTCCCGACTGCTAATAAGCTCCCTTTATTGAGAGGCGCTCTCAGTCGCTCTTACTTGTACAGTACTCACGGATTGAAATAGGACATTCGGAGCGCGTGGCCGTCGCTTCATGGAGCGCCGCCCGTAGACGCTCATGGAACCAAGGTGGTGCATTGTGGTATGGCTTGAGAGGGAGAACATCTACAAAGCAGAATTGTTCCTTCCAGTAGCCAATCAGCCGGCCTGTGGTTTACCACATGCCTGCGTGGCACTGCAAGGCTAGCGCTCCGAATGTCCTATTTCAATCCGTGAGTACTGTACATTATGTAAAAAGTCTTTGTATAAAGTTTTCCAAGTTTTCTTCCTCCGATCGTCCTCGTCTCTTCTCCGGCCCAGTCACGCTACCTGAATCCCAACAATATTGAGGATGACCGTTATACTCTTCGATTGCTCGTAATGCCTTCTTTTGTAGAAGTATCAAATTATTGTAATTACTTTTAGTGAAAGTTCTCCAGACGAGACAACAAAGAGACAGTTTGGAATAAAAAAGTGCACATTACAAGATGACTTGAACTATTTAGGTAGGAGGTGGAAGTTTCTATAAATGCAACCAACCGTTTTACATATATCTGATATAAGATTACTAACTTGAATATTTCAAGAAAGAATTTCGGAAAAGCAGACACCGAGGAATTTGAGACTGCTGAATTTATCAATTATTGTGTTTCCGTAATGAATAAGACTCTCGAACTCCGGGCTCGGCAGTATAACCACCCTTCTCTCTGTGCAAGCCGTGCGGAAACGACGACCACCACCAACAATAACTTGAGGAAGTTATGCGCGAAATCGCCCGCGAAGAGCTAGGCCCTTTGCTTCCGTCCTCCCCACAGCCCCAAGCAGCGACTCTCATGGATGTGGTACGTGAAGAAGTGCAAACGGCACTTGGCACCCCGACGGCCACAGAACCCAATGCCATGACCTACGCCGCAACAGTACGCGCTCCTCAGCCCCTACGACAGCCCCTACGTCCTCTCCAACATGGAAAACTTGTTCCCGAACGCCTCTGACCTGCCCCCGCCCGCTCCGTTTATGAGCGATGCTCAAGCCGCAGGAAGTGCAACGTCGGCAGGACTTCCGACAACCGGCCGTTGCTTTTCTATTGCGGAGAGGCGAGCCATATTCTTCGTCACTGCCCGTACCGACGTATCGTTCTTCGAGGATTTGCCGTTGATGCCCCACGGCCACACTTCGGCCGACGTCCGCAGGAAATCGACGAGTAGCTGCGTAGAGAGAAGTACACGCTGAACCCCCTTTCGCACTCACCATCGCCGTCAGCCTGCCGCTTTGCGTCGCCACGCCGCAGCTACGCAGCCGCGGTACGAGGGAGGTCTCCGAGACCACGTTGGGGAAACTAAAGACAGCAACCTCTGGAGGTCAAGTTGCTTCCGAGCAAAACACCGAAGATCCTCTAACGACCATGCCGCATGAACCCCGCCACCCCGGGCACGCCGACGCCGCATACAATGACAACCTCGACCACGACGCAAACCGCCTTGAAAAGGACGCCGCTACCGAGAAAAGCTTTTAAGACACGTTGTACTCACAGCTCCCATATCCGACGAAGCCGTGGGCCGGCGCCCAGGACTACGTTTTGCGCAAGAGGCAGGACGTCCGAATTAGAAGCAGTTACCTACGGCCGGTAAGTTGCAGCTCTAGTCGACGCAGGAGCCGAATGCTCAGTGTTGAATGGAACATTCTCTGCGCAGCTGAGGAATGTCATGACCTTTGGGACGGCCCACAAATTCGCATCCCAGGGGGACGCCTCATTACGCCATCAAGACGATACACAGCGCGAGTGACTGTCAAAGGACATACCTATCCTGTGACTTTTGTAGTGGTACCTCAATGCTCCCGCGAAGTGATCTTGGGCACAGATTTTGTTCATGAGAATCAGGCGATCATCGACCTGTGCTCCATGTTGATCACGCTTTCGACGGACGAGGCCATCCCTTCGATTAAAACTCAGGAAAATCACGTTGCTCTTAGTGTCCTGGAGGACGAAGTGAGCGCCTCACCCCGTTCAAGCGTTATCTTGACAGTAGGCGCCACGAAATCCATTAACGCTTAAGACATCATATAGGGGAAAATGCAGTTGCCTTTAGACCTAGGAATCAGCATCGCAAGAGGCATTGCACATTTATGCAATGGCCAGGCTGAACTACTGCTCACTAACTTCAGCGAAGAATACCGGCACATTAACAGAGGAATGACAATTGCTTTCTTCGAAGAAATAACAGATGTACAAGACTCCTTTGCCCTCACCGACCCCTCCGCAGAAGTTTCGCCTGACCAAGAGAGCTCGCCCAGTTTTGACATCAACCCAGCCCTGCACCGGAGCAGACAAGACCAGACCCGCAATGTGCTTCGAAGCTACTGCGAGTGGTCTTTCGTCATCGTCGAAAGTCCGACAAACGCCAATTGCCAAGCATTGCATTATAACCGACCGACCAGCACACCAGGCCTCTCTGTCAAAGCCCCTGCCGTGTGTCGCCGCGAGAAGACATGCCATCCGAGACCAAGTGGAAGAAGTGCTTCGCGACGACGTCATCCAGCCTTTAAAAAGCCCATGTGGGCAACCGGTCGTTCTAGTGAGGAAAAATAGACGCCGCACTTGAGGTTCTGCGTTGTTTACAGCCGCTTGAACAACATAACAAAGAAGGACGTGTACCCCTCCCCCGCGTCGTCGACACACTGTACCGGCTCTACAGTGCCGAATATTTCTCATCGATTGGGACCTCAAGAGCGGGTACTGGCAAATATAGGTCGACGGAAGAGATCGCGAGAAGACCGCATTCTTCACTGCGGTTGGGCTCTTTGAGTTTAAGGTGATGCCATATGGTCTCTGCTCCGCACCAGCGACGTTTCAGTGAGTAATCAATAGAGCGCTCGCTTGCATGAAGTGGCAAATTGGTTTGGAACTTTCAGGGGCACCTGAAAATGCTTCTAACAGTCCTAGATGCCATCAAGTCGTCCGGCCTAACCTTGAAAACAGAGAAGTGCCACTTCGCCAACAAAAAGCTGCTGTTTCTAGGCCACATTGTTAGCAAAGAGGGAGTGCGCCCAAATCCGCAGAAAACAGGTGCTATTGAGCTTTGCACCGCCGGCTGATAAGAAAGCAGTGTGCAGATTCTTCGGACTGCGCGCATATTACCGGCGATTTGTGAAAAGCTTTTCGCGCATCGCCGAGCCCCTGACCCAAGTGACGAAGGCAGGCATGCCATTTATATGGGAGGCGCCGCAAGCAGAAACCTTCAAAGAACTTCAGCGTCGTTTACAGTCCCCCAACGATCCTCGCGCATTTTGATGAAAACGCCGATACTGACATTCATACCGACGCAAGCAGCGTGGGCCTAGGCGCCGTCTTCGTTCACAAATGCCACGGGCTGGAGAAATTCATCGCATTCGCTAGCCGTTTCCTTTCCAAGGGCGAGGCTGACTATTCGACAACTGAGAAGGAGTGATTGCCATCATGTGGGTCATGTCGAAATTCCGCACGTAACTGTACGGACGACAGTTCAAGGTGGTAAGCGATCACCACGCGCTGTGGTCGCTTGCCAATTTTAAGGACACCTCTGGCCGCCTCGCTCAATAGAGTCTGCGCCTCCAGGAGTCTGACTTCACCGTCGTTTACAACTCCGGACGGAAGCACTCTGAAGCAGAATGGCTCTCACGAGCACCCTGTAGATGCACCGCCGCCGGACGACGATGGGGACGCCTTCGTGGGATCTATCAACCCCAGCTCTTATGGACAGCAGCAACGCTCGTACAGTGACCAAAACTGCCTCATCGAGTACTTGGAAGGCAAAGTTTCTCTCCCCCCCCGTCCCGCTTCATTCAATTGAGGACTGTCTTCCGTCTGTGTACCGAATAACGTGCTCGTGAAGAACATCGGGAACATCGCAGCGAGCAAAACAGTCTACCTCCTTGTTGTACCTGCTTGTCTCCGCAAAGACGTTCTACCAACTTCACACGACGAGCCGACATCTGGACATCTAGGGTTTACTCGCACCCTCCGCCGCTTCGAAGACAAGTATTTCTGGCCCCGGCTGTCTGCCTCACACATTATGTGATAACCTGCCGAGATTGTCATCGACGAAAGACCCGCCCTCTTCCCCCCCCCCCCCTTCCCCACTGGCCCAGCAGGATTTCTGAACCTCATTGAACCCCCTCAAAACTCTTTCAGCGTATCGGCATGGACTTGCTTGGCCCTTTCCCAAAGCCATCGTCTGGAAATGAGTGGATCATTATAGCGACCGACTACCTGACCCGGTACGCCAAAGCAAAAGCCGTACCGAACCGAGCAGCTGCAGCAGTCGCCAAATTTTTCGTGCAGTGCATTCCTCTGCGACAAGGCGCCCCCGGTGCGCTCATCACGGACAGAGGAACAGCATCCACAGTGGAACTGCAGAGGACAACTGCATACCATCCGCAGACCAACGGACTGACCGAGCGCCTGGTATTCCCGATATGCTCGCCATGTATGTCGATGCCGAACACAACACCTAAGACGTCATCCTGCCTTACGTCATTTCTGCCTAGAAGACCGCAGTGCAGGGGACCGCCCCGATGCCTCCTTTCAGGCTTTTACGCTAGGACTTTTATGCTAGGCCTTTTACACTAGACGTCATGCTGCCCAACGTTACCGAAGAAGACAACATCGACGTCACCACCTACGTTCAACGCGCAGAAGAAGCTCGAATACTTTCCAGATTAAGAATCGAAGACCAGCAGCGGACCGACGCCAGACGCTACAACTTACGAAGACGCAACGCGGAATACAAGCCAGGAGACCAGGTCTGGGTTTGGACGCCCATTCGCCGCCGTGGATTGAGTGAAAAGCTTTTGCGCATCTAGTTTGGCCTGTACAAGGTTCTTCGTCTGCTAAGTGAACTGTGTTATGAAGTCATCCCTGTCGCAATGACTGCATCTCAGCAAAGCCGCGTAGTACCAGAAGTTGTCCCTGTCGTCCGTCGAAAGCCCTATTATGCGCGCTAAAGGACGCTGTGTTTCCACAGTTTTTTTCCCACGATCTGTTTTATTTGTTGCTAGTCGCCTTATTTGTTTTAATTCATCGGGTCAATGCTTGTTTGAGAGGGCAGTAATGCCGCCAATCTTTGCTGCATTTGTTCATTCTTCAAAGCTGCCGGCACGCCGCTTTACGTGACTAGATTTATCTTGATTGATCGCAGCCAGGCAGAGCTGATTATACGTTGTTCCTGAATGTTCTGGTAACTTTGCACGCTTTATCTCGAAAGTTCGCTATCAGCTTTAAATTGAGCACGGCCGACAGCGGCGGGCCATTCGGCTCGACGGCCGTCGAGCACGTTTGTGGCTACGCCGCCGCCGAGTGATTCAGTCCATTGTGGCGCAAGTCAGCCCATATAAGGAGTTTTATTTTACAAGAACTTTTGTGCGTCTTCATCCCTCCTGGCTGCCGTCACCACTATGTGACGCTAATTACAAGGTAACGTTTATGAAACGCAGCATACCTACATGTTAACTGCGAAATTTATCATCCCAAGTAATTGTACTACGACTAAAAGGTGTAGGCGCAGATACGCAGCTACAAAACCGATGCCGAGTAGCTGAGGGAAGTGTTATCGTTTCTCAAACTACCCACTTAAAATACACCGCAGTGGGATCCTTCATTTTTATTCGCTCACAATGATAAAGTTTTCTTATTCGGGCATTTCGTATTTTTTTACTCTAGCAGCGAAATGGCACGCTGGTGCAGCATAACGGGAGAATGCAGGGCGCCAAAGGAATAGAAGAAAGGCACATTATTTGATAGGCAGGAGTTTTTTATTTAATTCAAGCCGATTTAAACCATAGTTCTAGAGGTTGCGTGGGTGGCTTCGCCCCTTTGGCTTTGGGCGCTCATTAAGCGCCCAAGCCTGTCTTGCGTTCCTTCTTCTCGACGTTCTTTCGCGCTGTCCTTTCCGTCAATGAGCAATGTTAGCTTAACCTGTCAGGCTTCTCAAGGTGTCAAGGGTTTTCAACAGGCACGAAAATGAAACGGGTAAATCTAATTACTCTATCCAAGAATAATTATGAGGAAAAGTCTCCCCACAGAATTGTTGCTTGTGACTCTCAGTCGAGGTAATCGGTCCAGCTCGGAATTGTATTGTATGCTTTAGACAATTAGTTGGAGTTTGGCCGAGTAGAATTCCCAGGAGTGCTACGCACACACACAAACACTCATTAGCGCTTGTGTGTATGTGTTCTTTCTATCTTCTGTTAGGTGCTGGGCATTTCTGAAGTCTTGTTTGCCTGTTTGATTTTTATGTATATACCATGAGCAGCCGGTTTTAAGATTTACTGAATGTCGCTTTCAAGCCAAAAAAATAAATTTGTCCTTTATAAGGGTTTCAACGAACCTCGAAAACATTAGATGGCGAATAAAGTTGTATCTGTTCTTTTCTTGACCCCGTGATGCTATAGCTACAGAGTAGAAGCTCTGTGAGGGAGTTACTTCGGTTGGCAACGGCTGCGAATTATGAAAAATTGCAGAGCCTGCGCGCAGGCATCAGCCAAAGTGACATTCTCTGTTACCGCCCTGCTTCTACTATACAGAAGGAAGACTTGAATGCGAAAACAAATAACACGAACAGCGGTGTGTGCTGCGAACCGCTCTGAATGCAAACTATGACAAGGATGAAATCGCTTCAACCCCTCCACGGAATGCGTTCGACCCCTGCGTGTTTTATCAAACATCGTGTTTCTCCCAAAGTCGAAATTGATGTGGAATTGAAATCAAATGCCGAGAAAGAGCGAGGAGGACATAATACTGGAAACAGCTTGCTTTTATTTCTTTCGCACGTAGCGAAAAACTTTAACACCCCGATGCTGTGTACAGCAATGTAGGGCTTCCATCCTCAAAACTCCTCGAATGAGATTCTCGCATAAAGTAATATTGTTGTATTTTTCTTCCGCTTTGTTGTTTTCCCAGAAAAATTGAATGTGCTTCGTCCGTCACGTCTTTTCATTTTTCGTCCCCTCTGTTTTTCTTATTTCGCCATTCCGCTCCCCACTCACTTTATGTGTTTGGTCAAGGCCGCGACGTTCAGCGAGCTGAGTGGCATTATTTTAAACTGTTTTCGAGGTTTGTTGCGTTGTTCATGTAAAGCGAATGTGTACAGCCGCTTTTCCCTTTCGCTTAATTTGATGCACAGACCATTCCAATAGCCTTTATGCAGAGGCGAACGAAGTTTTCATTTCTGCGTTTCTTCGTCGCTGCGTCGAAATGTGACGCCACGAAAAGGGCGAGATTTTATGAAAGCCGAGAAATACCAGGCTTCTTATTGCTCTTCTGAATGAATACGGTGTGTTTCATATCGATCGAGCAGTTACGCAAGAAAATAACTCCCCGACAGTTTCTCTCCTTTGTCGGGAGTTCTAGCGAGAGGGGCGACTCTGCGGTACTCCGCACGAAAGGGCATACTGAGGTCATGTGATCTGTGTCACGTGACCTCAAATCACGTGACTGAGAGCATGCAGCCTCCGGCCTAAATTGAATTTACTGATCAGGGTAGCCCTAAATAGCGTTCTAAATTGCCAAAAGTCCAAGCACTATTCTTTGGTTGCAGCTTTATACGACAATAAAGGCACTGGTCAGAGGCAAGCGCCTACCTTCTTATAACAGTAAACTTAAAAATATTAAATAAATTACTCGTCTAAAAAAGCCGTCCACCTTACATAGGCACTAGTACATCCGAGTTTTTTAGACTTACACGTTTTCACTCGTGTCTGCTTTAGTACATTTCTCCGTCACATTACTGCTGTCAAATCCAACCGACGTACAGATTGCTAGCCAAAAAAAGCAGCTGACATCCACAAAGAGCATTATATTGTCAAGACTGCATGAAATATATATTTTACGTAATGTATTTACAAAGGGGAACTATATGAAATGAGAGAAGCAGAAGCACAGCAGGCAGCTTCGTCAAGGTGCTGCTTGCAGATTTTCGTTTCGAGTTTGTACGAAGCAAATATTTATCCTCCAGAGTCATCGTTTCAGGACTCACTTTTACACTTCCATTGTTAAATACAGCATTGCTTTGAGAATACGGTTCTTTATTACAGAAAAAGTGTAGCATTCGTTTCAAACAAAAATGTGTGCATTTTTAGTGTGTTTTTTGACATAACCTTTTCCTTTTTTTTTTCCTCCTTTATTTTTTTCCTGTACGCGAAAACCTGCGTTATATTCATTATATTTGTTATCTTTAAATTATGATTAAAATTGTTTAAAAGATTGCACTCTGCTGTTTGTATTTATATGTTCGTATTTGTCTTCCGTTTGACATGGCTCTGTCGAGCTGCTTTTTGACGTGTCTTCAGTATTGAATTTTATACCTAAGAATGATGACGTATTTTTGATGGGGACAAAATGTCATGCCCCTTAGGTGTTCAAATACAGTAGTGATTTACAACGAAATGAATTCATTGCTATTGTTTGCTTTGAAGCCAGCACGGGTAAGATGGCGTATCATACTGACAGGTTTTGAAAGCATCAGCAAAAGAAATAAATGAACAAAATCTCGCTTTTCATCTTTCATTTTGCTTGTCCACTGACAGAGTGTACGGTAGTTAAATTTGATGGCACGTGAAGATGACCTTGGCCGTTCGTACTCAGGCGTCCAGATAACCAGCCACGTACCTGACGCCCAGGAAAGCGACAAGCGCAAGCAGTGCCATTCCCACGATTTACTTTGTATGGAAGATCTGCCATGGTTTTTCAGCGTAGATAGACATCAGAATGCTGCTCTACACAACCTAACCTAACGTTACGTAATTTCTTTCTGTTTGGCGTATTCTGTGTATACAGCGAAACGCAAGGCTTAGCTGGTCGCTTATTCCGCGATACCATAATTACAAGACGCCAGAACATCGGAGTAATATTTCTCAGTCTCAAAATATGAAAAAAAGGCTAAATGAAGCGTGAAGCAAGCTGCGCCAGGCAAAGAGCGAATTACCAGTGCGTTAAAGACATTTATTTAATGTTGAATGCATTACTTATTTTGTGGCAGGTTCTTGTTATTTGTTCCTTTAATTGTTATTTATAATATCATTATTTTTCTACTTATTTGATTCTTTTCTAATTTTATTTGTGCATTCTCTGTTTTGTGGGTTTTTATTTATATCTATATTTATTTCTATTTTTATTAATATATTTTTGGTTACAAGAACGGAATAAAGAAAAGAATGCACAATAACACTTCCCCCACTACACAACGTGCAGAGTGCGATTAAATAGAGCTAACAGTTAGAAGACTTACCGAAAAATACATACGAGGAGATTTAAATTAGCACAACATACATATCAAACTTCAAAAATTTTTATGTTGTAGTGGCTATAAAAATTATAGATGGGGGTTTCTTTCGATGTGTACTGTGAGCTGTACTGTGTATTACATTTTTTTATGCGTAGAAGTATTGCCGCTGTACCGCTGCCAAGAGCATGGGGGCCTGCGGCTCTGTCAAGCTGTCGTTTGTGACAGCTTTTACTGCCGGCCTCCAGTGTCGATCATGTACCCTACGACAGAAATAAAATTATTATTATTATTATTATTATTATTATTATTATTATTTCATATTATTATTATTATTATTATTATTATTATTATTATTATTATTATATTATTATTATTATTATTATTATTATTATTATTATTATTATTATTATTATTATTATTATTATTATTATTTTTCCATCTTGCCTGCCCTACCTCTTTGTTGAATGCTAAGTCTAGGCCCGAATGTCAGTGGATGCTGTTTCCCACTCGCGTGGGTTGGATGCGGGGTGTGATGAGGGTCAGCCTTCTACGATCAGCTTCTCTGGCTTCATCCCTACCTTTCTGGGTTTCCCGATCGTTGTAACAGCTTTTATGCCAGAACTAAAGTCCCCCAGGATGACCAGGTCGCTCTCATCAGGAGGAACGCCAACAGACGATCCGGCAGTGAGAAAATCCAAGTTAGAATGACTACTACAAGCCTCAATCAGAACTAGGATCACCTACGTTGAGCCTCAAGCCCTCCGAGAGGCTGGAGACCAATGGTATTATACGGAAGAGTGTCAAGCATGCGCTGCGGTTGCCAATTCGCATGGCGAATGAAAAACTAACCAACCTAGGAATTGATAATTCATTGGAGGAAATCGTAGAACCCTGCCTGGTGTCGCAATAGGCAAGAATCGCCAGTAACGCCACCGAAAGACACGTTCAAGCGAAGCATTCGATCGGCTACGAAGGCTACGATTCTCCCACTACCATCGGAATATGCATCCAGGACGCCACAAAGAACGGAGAGAGATTAGAGCTTAGTCTCCGGAGAATTGCTTCCAAAACTCACAGGACATGGTATATGCTAACGCCGTCGACAACGGGGACGTCCGCGGGATGGCCGTAGCCGTGCTAAATGCAGATAAACTCAAAGCTAGCGGATCGATCACAACCAACAGGCACAAACGGCGTAAGAATCCAAGATAGCTGCACAACAGCCAAAACCGTAGTGCGCGACTCAAAGTCGGCGGTGAATAATGACACTAAAGGAAAGATTTCTCCAGAAGCACTAAGAACTCTGGAGACCAACCGAGAGGACAGGCCGATAGAAATTGTCTGGGCTGCCGTAGAAGCCTCCCTCAGGTGTAACGAAGCCGCTCACGGACTGGCGCGAGGTCTTCCCTTCAGAGCCGGTGTGCCACCCGGCTTTTTCACGGGACGCGACCACTTATTCAGCTACAGGGAGATTACCCAATGCCACATTATTATGATGATAATGATGAAATTATAGAATAGGCCAAATTCCAACTCGCAGACCCTCGTTAGCAAAAAGATCAGGCGACAACTTGGCATCGCCTGCACATGAACTCGTATGCGAACGTGCTGCTGCTGTTGCTGCTGATAGGAAGAAAGAAAAGGGAAGCACACGAGGCCTGTCTACTGGCTCAAGCCGAACCACGCTCGCTGCTGCGTACTGAAGTTAGAAGAGTTTATGGGTTTATGGATAGGAGAGCAAAGAAAGCGCGCGCTAATATGCCCCGTGCCGGTCCCGGAGGCAGTGCAATACCGAGCCGATTCGTGCTAGAGTGCTTCAAGCCAAACACTCCGCCATATCCCGAAAATTAGTTTAATATCTTGGGTCCAAGCACCCGCAGTAGATATTAATTCAGGTATCAAATTTCATGGTTGATTGCAGCCATTACGATGCGGGGCAATAAACAAATCAGTCATGCAAAAACAGAGCTGATCTCAATCATGTGATATGGGGATGCACACAAGCGCCGCATGAGGATCGTAATAATAGGACTATAGAAAGATGTGAGACCTCATTCTAATGAGATCTGACCCTGAGGCTTAACTATAGATCGTCCGACTCTCCGAAGACGCCGTCGGGATCCAAGCACATTTGGGTCAAACCCCTCCGTGTACCTCTTGAATAATAAGGTCATTCCATCCATCTGTCTATCACACTTCCCTTTGTCCGCGCTTGCTCGTGCTTGTAGTGTCCGAAGTGTCCGCGATTCTCTCTTCTATTATGATTCTCCGTGTGTCTGGTTGGTTCGTCGCAGTGCATAAAATGTCTATAAATATTGTGTCAGCGCTAGGCTCCTCGCTCCTTTCGTTCTCCGCACCGACCTCATCTGGAACGCTTGACATAATGGGAAAATATTGAAATAGAAAGAGAAACTGACAATCGGCCGATAAAAGCTGAAGATTACATGCACACCTGCCATACGCGTTCCTTCATCTCTCGGTGCTCTCAAATGGTATAACAAAACCAGCGTGCAAATGTTTGCTCAGTCACACCCCTCCATGTGTTTATCTTTGTGTATGAGATAAAAAAATTGGAGGACGCTTAAGTGAGACGCGACAGCGTGTCGCAGCACTGCCGAGGAGTGCGCGACGCGTGGCCCATTTGACAATTTAAGGAAAGGACGCCTGTCTCACATATCTCGGGGGACACCCGAACCGGGCCGTAAGGAAAGGAAAATGAACAATTGCTTTTAAGGAAAGGAAATGACACCTGTCTCGCATTTCTTGCGGGACACCCGGATTCGGCCGCAAGGGAAGGAAAATCGACCAATCAATCGATCGATCAATCAATCACTTAATCACTCAATGGATCGATCATTCGATCGATCAATCAATCAGTCGATCCAACAATCAATCGATCAATCAGTCAATATATAACCCATTAATCAATCAATCCATCAATCCATCAATCAATCCATCAATAAATCAATCAATCCATCAATCAGTCAATCCTTAACGCTGTATCACTTCTGTTACGGCGCGGTTCAGGTGTCCACCGAGATGCGCCATTTTAAGTTCATTTCTCGCTGGATACCCGGATCGCTCCTGAACAGGTGGTGGTAGTGGTTTTATTAAAAAAATAATAGTAAAAAGGAAGGAAAAGATTTTTGCTAGCCCCGGCATCTGCCATCGATACTGAAGCACCTGAGCTGGGGCAGCGGAAATAAAGGACAGCAGGCAGAATGGAGAAATGAAGTGAAAGAGGTGAGGGGACAGGAATAGAGGACAGGGGGAGAAGTAATATGTACAAACTATTTACACAATTAGTAATGTGTCCAGGTTGTGCGCGTGATTAGTCCATTTTAGAGGAATTAAATCACACACGCGCACAGCACTGTGTAGGTTACAACTGGAGTGGGGCGTCCAGTTATTAATCGTTCAAGGTAGAACTCGCGGAGCGTTCGGTCACTGCGTGTAACTACCTGACGGAGAACAGACGGGAC
Organism: Amblyomma americanum; assembly: GCF_052857255.1. NCBI lineage: Eukaryota > Metazoa > Arthropoda > Arachnida > Ixodida > Ixodidae > Amblyomma > Amblyomma americanum. Next base: position 92,197,612 of record NC_135499.1, on the reverse strand, counting down.
GTCAAGCCCGTGTGTTCGAGGAATGCACAGAGGCTCACCAAAGTTCGCTCACGAGTGCGCGCACTGCCCTGCGGCCACAAGAGCGTCTTGATGGAGTCTGGTAGTATGCCCTGCGCCCTATAGGCCGCGAGCATATCGCGACGAGCATCGGCGAACGCGGAGCAGCGAAGGAGCAGATGTTCTAGTGTTTCCACTGCACCGCATCCGTCACACACATCACTCGTCGCGATTCCGTGACGCACCCGTCGTTCCCCGGGCCACACGCAGCCAATGCGCGCGCGGAGGATCATTGCACGTTGCGACCGTGTAAGTGCGCGACAGCCGGTGACACTGTCGATGCGCTCACCTCCTGCGATGCGTGGGTCGGGGTGCTGCTTTCGGAGATGGTCGTGAATGGCCGCACGCACGTCCTCCAGCGCAAGGGGCAGATCGCTGGCAGGTAGTTGGTGTGCAGCGGTCGCGAGGTCGTCAGCTTCTTCGTTGCCGGCGATGCCGCAGTGACCGGGCACCCACTGTGCACGCACGGCACAACCTCTCTGCGCGAGGCGCTCGATGCGCGAGCGAATTTCCCGCACTAGTGGGGTACCGCGGCCGTTAGATTGCAGGCGGCTGAGGGCGGCGCGGGAGTCGCACAGCAGAGCACTCCTGGGCGGCGGAGGGCCGAGGGTGAGCAGCAGGTCCAGCCCGAGCCGGATCCCCATCAACTCCGCCGTGGTGGAGGAGCCCAGGAAGGTTGCGTGTTGCTGGCTGTGCAGTCGCAGGGCGGGGATGGTGGCCGCCGCAGCAAGGGAGCAGCTGTCGCGGGCCACTGAGCCGTCGGTGTACACGAGGAGATGGTCCTGGAGCTCCTCGTGTATGACGGCTCTGGCCAGCTGCTGCACAGCGCAGAGGGGTGTGCTCCGCTTTCCCGCGATGCCGACGATCTCTCGCTGTACCTCCGAGGCAGCAGGCCAGGGCGCGCAGGAGCCGTAGGGGGGTGGGCCTTGGGTCAATTGCTCATACTCGAGCAGCGCCGCGCCCATTCGTGAGCGCGGGTGCGAGCGCATACGCTGCAGCAGCGAGCCGCCGTCCGGTGCGCGGTGAAGCCGGTCGATGTGATTCAGTGCCCTGCGCGCTGCTTGGAGCTCAAGGGGCCACGCTCCTGCCTCGGCCAACGTTGCGGCGCACTGCGAGTTTTTGGGCAGGCCTAGGCACACGCGCAGGGACTTGCGGTGCTGAAGCTCGAGCTTCTTCCAGCACGGCTTGCGCACCGTGACGAGCGGCAGAGCATAGAGCACCGCCCCCAAAGCTGCGGCATTGTATAGACGCAGCGCGGCTTGCTGGGAGATGCCCTGGCCTCGAGCGGTGAGCTTGTGCACGGCGGCGGTGATCCTCTTCATCTGCAGACAGGCCTTGGTCGCCGCGGGGCGGAAGGAAAGGCGCCAGTCGATGTCCAGGCCAAGGTACCGCACCGATTTACGCCAAGGAATCGGAGTCCCGTCCAGTGACAGTGGCGCAAGGTGCGCGCGCGAGCGCGAAACGCAGGCCATGGCCACCGATTTGTTCGCGCTCAGCGACAGACCAAGGCCGCGCAAGCTGGCATCGATTGCGGTCAGGGCTCCCTGAAGGCACCCCCGCACGCGGAACGCCTCGCCCGGTGGTCCCCGGCACCACAGAGCTATGTCGTCTGCATATATGGACATGTACACATGGTGTCGCCCGCTCGTGGGGAGGGAGGCCGGCACCACCGACATGGCCACATTAAACAGAAATGGTGATAAGACAGAGCCCTGCGGCACGCCCATGTCGACCGGGCGAGGCTTCGAGAGCTTACCCCCTACTCGCACGCGCATGGTGCGCCCGCTCAGGAAGCCATGAACGTATCGCAAAAGGCGCCCGCTCACACCGGCCCCCTCAAGCACCGCGAGAATTGGTGCGCGGTGAACGTTGTCAAAAGCGCCCGAGACGTCCAGCAGCAGCAGCAGCGCAACCTGGCCTGCCGCCCTGGCATGCTCCAGCGCTGTAACAACGTCCGATATGGAATCAGCCGTGCACCGCATCCCACGGAAACCCGTCTGCCGCTCGTCAAACAAATCAGCCTCCGCAGCCCGCTCGTTCAGACGCTGCAACGCCATATGCTCCATGAGCTTACCTGCCGCCGATGTTAATGCCACTGGCCGGTATCCGCTCAGCTCCGTAGGTGGGCGCCCTGCCTTTCGGATGGGACAAACGACCGCGGTTCGCCAATCCTCCGGTAGCTCCCCGCGTTCCCACACCAGGTTGATCTGCTGCAGGAGGATCTGTCGTTGCTGCGCATCCAGGTTTCGCAGCATTTGGTATGTCACCCCGTTCGGTCCGGGCGCCGAGCGGCGGCGGCAGCGCTGCAGCGCATTGTTCAATTCCGCCGCGGTGAACGGCGCATCACATGGACCTTCCGAGGCGACGGGCGAGGGACTGGCGTCACTTCTGGGGCTCTCAGGAGCAGCTATGTTAGCGGCGTTTGCGGGGCTGGGCGGCGCGAACCGATCGGCAAACCGCTCTGCCAATTCTACAAAGCTGAGCCCGCTGGAGATTGCGAGGGCGGCCAGCGGTTGACGGTTTGCCTGTGGTTCGGTGATGCGCCGCAGGGTGTCAAACAGCCTCCGCGAGCTGACATCTTCCTCCATCCTTTGGCATAGTGAAGCCCACTGCCGGCGGTATAGCTTGTTGGCGTGGCGGCGCGCTGCTGCGTCCAAGCGGTTGTAGACAGTCCAGTCGGCGGCTCTGTCAGTCCGTCGCGCCCGTCGCTCTGCGCGATCTCTCTTCTCGCGCAGATTGAGCAGCTTCATATCAGGTGTGGGCTGCCCTGCCCTTACCTCTGCTCGTTGGGTGGCTGCGAGAGCGCTTCGGACTAGACTTGAAAAGAAATCTGCGCCAGTGGCCGCCGCCTCGTCGACCGCCCGCCTGAACGCACTCCAGTTGGTAATGGAGTAGGCACGTTTGGGTCGCGCCTCCATCGCAGTGGGTTCAATTAGGATGGAGTAATGATCCGAGCCCCAGAGAGATGGTGATCGGCGCCATGTCGCCTCGATGCCTCTGGATGCGAAGGCAACGTCGATGCAGGAGCCGGTTGTTCCGCGTCGTCGAAAGGTGGGCTCGCCGGTGTTCAAGGGGGTGAGTCCCAGCTGCGTTGCTGCGTCGTGCAGGTCGTCTCCCCGCGCGGAGTGGCGCGCACTGCCCCACGCACTATGGTGGGCGTTAAAATCACCACAGATGATTTGGCGCGGGGCACAGCACGAAGACACAGCACGAAAACACAGCGCGTTCCACGCGACAGCTGGACGCACATAAACACTGGCCACCGACGTGTCAACACCACCGACGCGCACTGTCACCACCACGCACTCCTGGGCATCAGATGTCGCCGCCGCCGAGCCGACGAGGGTGTGCTGGACGTCCTGCCGCACGTATATCGCGCACCTTGATTTCCCGGGGCGATGAGATGTGACACAACAGGGCACTGCAGCACAGGTGGGTTCCTCGCACGTGGTGGCTGAGTGGTAGCCAATGTAGCCAGGTAGCCGCATCTGGGGCTCCCCGTCATGTGAACGTACGTACGTCTCCTGCAGCGCGATAACTTCCGGCGAATCATGTGCGATGCGAACTCGCATTTCGGCGTACCGCGCCGCAAGCGAGCGCACGTTCCACTGCAGAATGGATGGTATGCGGGAGGGAGTCCGGCGGCTAGCCATCATGCTGGCTTATATGTGCGGGAGCACCCGCTGCTTCTAAACAAGCCCGGTGTCCATCGGTGCCCTCCGGGAAAAGTGCGCTGAGGGCGCGCAACGCCAGCTTTAGGCGCGCGATCTCCGCGTCCCGTGCGTCAGGGGGCTGGCCGTGAGAAGCGGCCGCAGGCTCGGGCCGCGCTGTACGGGACGCCGGGCAACAGGATCGCCGCTGCCGCTGCCGGCGCTGCCGTTGCTTGTGTGTCTGCTGCTGCTGCTGCTGCTGGGGTGTTCCCCTGACGACCTGCGCATAAGAAAGAGCGCGCGGCGTCTGCTGATGTTGCTGGGCTGGGGCCGCTGTCTCAGCCTGGACGACGGCTCGGACAATCCGCCTGGACATCGGGGCCATGGATGTGGCCATTAAAGTGGCCACGTGACGCTCTCGCTGCCAGTGCGGGCACGCTGGGTCAATGGCTGCGTGCCGCCCCCCGCAGTTAATGCAGCGGGGCTTGCTCGCGCAGGTACCAGGCTCGTGTGGCCCGCCGCAGCGCGTGCATCGGGCAGGAGCACGACACACCTCAGTGGCATGCCCCAGGCTGGCGCACTTGGCACACTGGAGCGGCCGGGGACGGCAGGGGCGGACCGCGAGCCTGCGCTTGAATATGGTGATGAACGCCGGGGGTGTCGGCGCCGCAAAACGGAGAGCGAGTGTGCTGCCCGACAGAGACGCCGACACCATCGGTACCGTTGACTCCGCCGCCGCTAGCAGCTCCTCCGCCGTCCTGCGCCCGTCCACACCGAAGACCAGGCCGGAGCTTTGATTCCGAGGAGGAGGCTCCTTGGCGCAGACCGGCACGCCGCGGATGACGGCCGTGGCTAGCAGGGCCTGGAGAGCATCGCTGCTCCCCGCGTCCACTGCCACCACATTCCGCCGCATGTTTACCCGGACGGCGAGGACGCCCGGGCGGGATCCGATATCCTCGGCCAACTCCCAGCCCTGTTCCCTGGTGAAGGCGGTGCCCCGGTTCGCCGGCCGAAACAGCACCGTCCCCACCAGGCTGGACGGGACCTCCACGGCAGCCGCGGCTCGCTCCAGGGCAGCTCTCCGACGCCGCTGCGCCTTGGTAGTGATAATGCGCCACGGGACCAGGCTGGCCCCAGCATCAGCGTCGCCGCTGCCTGCGGGGCATTGCTGCGGCGCGCCGCGGAGTTGGGCGCGCTCGGTGCCAGCAGACGAAGCCCCAGCCGCAGCCTGGTCTCGTGCGGCGGAATTTGGTGAGGTCGCACCCGTTTTTCTTCCGGACGCCGTCGCCCCCGCAGCAACAGCAGCAGCATCAGCAGCAGGCTGGAGGTGGGCTCCATGGGGCTCCTGCTGGGAAGGCCCTGCTCCTTCGAGTGTGGAGGGAGAGGGAACAGTGACGGTGGGGGGCCTTCGAGCTTCCCGCTTGGCCACCGCGATGTCCCTGTTGGTTTCCGAGTCCCTCTCCTCCTCGGACCCCGTTGAGCGTCGCCGTTTCCGGAGAGCAGACTCGTCCATTGGGGTGCACATGCTCTCCTCGGCTGCAGGTGTCCGCGGTGAGCCCGCAGCAGCAGCATCAGGGGGAGAGGGCATTATAGCCGGTTCCCCAGGAGTAGCAATGGCGGCAGGAAGCTCAGGGGTGGCCAGAAATGGCGGGGAGGGAGCCGCCATGGAGTTCTGCGTCTGGTGAGCGAGCGCCATGGCGTCCCGCAAGGCTAGAACGCGTGGGTCCGCCGGCGACACGTCCAAGGTCCCGATGACGGACTCAAGGTTCTCCGAGGTGGTGATGAGCGCCGCCGTCAGGCACCTCACCGTGTCCCGCAGATCAGCGATCTCGGCCTGCATTCGCCGAATGGTGCTGGACGACCTTCCTCTGGACGGCGTTCGTCTCCGTGATCGCGAGCGAGAGCGGCCTGCCCTGCGTTGCTGATTGTCACCGCCAAACACAGGCCTTCGCTCGTTCACGGTGTCTGTGGCCTCCATGGGGAGACCCCGCAACGCCGCGAAGCCTTAGGCCCAGCGTCCGAAGGAGCAGAGAGCTGAAAAACACGTCCGCTCGCTTCGAACGCCCACCGAAGAATCCGCTCCTGAACACTCCTGAACGGTTTTGCGGTAAAAAGAAAAGCAAGTACATATTCCTGGATTGACTAAGGTTATAGCAGCAATGATTAAACCACAAATTTTATAGCTAGAGAGAGCTGACCGCTTTGTTTTTCCTTTGAGATATATAAATGGCTGCTTGGGCAGCTACAGAAGAGGCGAATATAAATGTTGCATTATTTCTGGGCTCACAGACTTAAAAAATTGTGCTTGTTTGCGCTGCCATACCTGTGCAAAAGCTGTTACTGAAATATGTGACTCAGTGCAAGGGTCGTGCTGCTTAGATAAGAAGAAGCCTCCAGCCTCTGTGGCTGGGGCCACTGGCAGTGGCGACACGTCCGGTTGGACGGCAGTGACCTCTTAATGGGGATCGCCGCAGACGCGGTACACACGTGTCCGCTGCCGGTGGTTGACCGAATCCAAAAAGAGACTGCGCACAACAGCCACAAACACTGTACGACACAGAGACCCGCAAATGACAGCGTTAATGACGTCGCTTTGGGAGGTTCAATAACCATAAACCTCATCCTGACAGTGAAGTGGCACTGCTTCACTTTAACACGACAAAATTAAGAAGCTCGTGTCGCAGGAAGGCCGCTTTCGGTGTTGGCGTTGAACCATCGAATAAAAAAATAGTGGATATATGGGGATGAACTCACGTCTTTCAGATCACGAGGCGAACACGCGCGGCACACCAATGCTCGTTGGTTCGATCTGAATAAAAATTATCCGCGGTTTGACTACTGCTGGATTTGGTTAGAGAGCGAATGCTGTGGTGTATCGGCGTTTCTAGGCGTCTGTAACGTTGCGGCAGCGTGGATGGCGGGTGGCTCTTGTTGCGAAAGCTACACTAGCCTATATTTTAAATTGGTTGTTGGGGAAAGGAAATGGCGCACTATCTGTCTCATATCTCAGCGAACATCTGAGCCCGGCCGTAAGGGAAGGAATAAAGGAGGGACTGAGATAAGAAATGAAGAGGTGCCGTTGTGGAGGGCTCCGAAATAATTTCAACGACCTGCGGATGTTTAACGTCCACTGTTCGTGGTATTGGTGTGTAACTGCAAAAACCTACTTTGCGTTCCATGCCCGGCCGCGGTGGCTCAGTGGTTAGGGCGCTCGACTATTGATCCGGTCCTTTATTTCCGCTGCCCCAGCTCAGGTGCTTCAGTATCGATGGCAGATGTCGGGGCTAGCAAAAATCTTTTCCTTCCTTTTCCTTCCATCGTTGGACACCTGAACCACGCCGTAAGAGAAGGGATAAAGGAGGGAGTGAAAGAAGAAAGGAAGAAAGGGGCGCCGTAGTGGAGGGCTCCGGAATAATTTCGACCACCTGGGGATCTTTAACATGCACTGACATCGCAGAGCACACGGGCGCCTTAGCGTTTTTCCTCCATAAAAACGCAGCCGCCGCGGCCGGAAAATTTCTGCAAAGGCAAAATATCACACTACGCGTTCAGCCATCGCCTCCTTTAGGACGATGCCTGCCGTGTGCGCCAAAAACTTGCTGCCCTACCTTTCCCTTTTTCCTCCTTTCCACTTGAGGTAGTAGCTAGCGATCCTTGTGGCGGCCGCTTGTAACATTTGCGCGCATGCGCACATCACCGCACGGTCGTGGCGCGCCCGCGCCGTAGCAGACAACGTCTCTGCGCCAGACGGCGCATTCCGAGCGTTTTCGACTGCTTAATCAAACGGAAACAAAAGCACGCAGAGCTGAAAGTAAAAAGCCGCAAATAATTTTTTTTTACTCTCTCGTACGCTACTTAATCCCTGTTTAAATGAAGTTTAAATCTTTTGAGAAAAATACGTTTGCAGACCTATTAGCAGAAGAACTGATTAATGCGTCTGCTTACTGCTGCCGCTCGCTGCTTGCAACTGTTCCGGTATTTTGGCACTTCAGTAGCAGTTTTACTTGCTCATTGTGAGTGTCGAAAAGAATTTTGTTTTGTAAAGCACTATGCGCTATTGTTGCGTCCCAAACTGCACCTCAAGCGAACGAAGAAAGGAGCCCGGAGTGTCTTTTCATGAGTTACCATCCGTCAGTGCTACGCGGGAGCAGTGGATAGGGGCAATAGCGAGAAAGGATTTGGTCCCAGCATATGATTACACTGTTGTGTGCAGCCTGCATTTATAACCGTCTGATTTCCGAGACGACTGCAAGCGACGTCTACCGAAGCCAGGTGCAGTGCCTTGTGTGTTCAGTCCCAGAACGCCGCGCACGGAGGAATCCGCCGTTCCGACGAAACCAGGTGGAGGAGCGGAAAACGCAAGCGCGTGCCTTCGCCAAGTGTGCCTTGCGTGTGTGAAGATGAGCAAGACAAGGCAGCCCCTTCAGTTGAACTACCCGGTGAGCTATCGACAATATCAGATGCTGCTGGGCCATCGAACGGGCAATTTACAGACGGTAGATGCAGCGCACTCCACTTTGAAGATGACGTGACTGCCCCGAGTGGCGCATCGCATGAACCTTTGCAACATGGCGGAGAACCGGTCACAATTGTGGCGAAGAAGGAATGAAAAACCAAAGCTCATGCTAAAAGGTCATTACAAACACAAACAGTGAAAACACTCTCCAAGTTTTTTTCGTACAGCGCAAACGATGGCCACAAAAAGAACGCACACTGAGAGCGAAAATTGACACGCTGAACATATCGCTCCAACGAAGCAATCTGCAACTCCACATTCAATCTCTCTTCGACACAGAAGTCCCCACAGTCATCGCACTACAGGAAGCTCAAGCTGCTGTCAGATTTGTCAACTACACTCCACACCCGCCAATGAACAAGCCCACTCAAAAGGGCAGCAACCCTAGTTCACTGAGCATACACCGCTACAGATCACTCCACCGAGCTTGAAGACAGATTGTCACCTAATAGAGATCCTTCCCAAAACTAGAAATAGCACTAGCGTATACATACTCAACACATACAGCAGCCCGAAAGGCAAAGCAGCCCCCCTCCTCGCAGCCATATGTAAAGCGCTTCATATAGGCGCTAAACACCCGCTTATAGTGCTTGGTGACTTTAATGCCAGACACGTGAGCTGGGGGTACAAATTGAACTGCAGGAAAGGAGCACAACTCTGGACACAAATTCAGAACGAGGGACTCACCCTCGTCAATAATCCGCAACAACATACGCGCATCGGTAACAGCGTGCAGCACACCACTCCCTATCTCACACTCACAAAGAATATCCCACAATGTCAGTGGTCGCACACGCAGACCTCCTTAGGCAGTGACCACTACATAATTGACACCTCACTCTCTCTAAACTCAATCACCCCTTTCATAAAAAAGAAGCTGCAGATCACAGACTGAGAAGTTCCGGAACATCCGGAACGACGCTCCCACCCAAATCAAACACCTTGCGGGGTGATTAGCAGCACTCACAAAGGACGTCGCTACAGTTCATCTGAGATCCCGAGCATTCGCGAATCGGACGCGGTCGACAGCAGACTCCTTCACATGTGGGAGGCTCACTCCGGCCTGCAGAAACGATGGCTTCGTAACAAACACAACAGGTCACTCAAGTGAAAGATATCCTTGATATAGGAAATAGAGAAACACGCGGCGCAACTAACACGCCAGCAATGCGGCCAGCTCTGCAACCACATGTAAGGCAACCTGGGCCTAATAGACACATGGAAATTATGGAAATTTCTGCGCTGCCTCTTCGAACACCACAACACGAAGAGCACGTAACAGCGTAATGTAACGCGCCTCATTCACAAGATAGGTGTGCATGATGATGTCCTGATGCAGACTCTCAAAGACAGGAACCTCACAACAACTCCCAAATTACCCCTCCCTTCCTACTTGGGCTAGAAAACCAGGGGCTCGACGCGGAGATAACAACGTCAGAGGTTAGAGCAGCAATGCTCAAACTTCGCACCACGTTGCGCCAAGGGCAGACATTATCACGAGCAAAACGATACAAAATTTCTGAGAGAACTCCATCCAAGCCCTAACAGAGCTTTTCAACCTGCACTGGAAGGAAAATACTCTTCCGTCCGAGCTGACCCACGCGAGGGTCGCTTTCAACCCCAAGCCCGGAAAACCGCCGGACCTGTTAAACCTCAGGCAATCTTCATCACCTCATGCTTGGGAAAGCTAACTGAGCACGTAATCTTAAACAGACTGCATAATTGCATGCAAAAAAAAACAGCTCTTTTAACACACAATGCTAGAATTCCGAAGCCATCTATCAACACAAGACGAAATGCTTCAAATCTCAGAACAAATCCTACATCGCAGACATTGCAAACGCACACGAGCAATGCTAGCCTTAGACCTCACTAAGGTGTTTGACAATGTCCAACACACAGCCATACTGGACGCCTTATCCAATCTAGGAATCGGGACTCGGACACATAGTTACATAGCAGCTTTCCTACGAGACCGCACAGTAGAAGTCAAACTAGGCCTTATATAGTCCCCCTTCTTCCCTCTGGGCAGCAGGGGTACACCCCAGGGGTCAGTCTTATCTCCTCTACTCTTCAGCATCACTCTCATTCACATAGCTCGCAAGCTAGACCGCATCCCATACCTCTCCCACTCCTTCTATGCAGACAGCATTGCCCTATGGACCACCATGGGCAATGTTGGGACCATGGAAGAAACCCTTCAAGAAGGTGCGGACGTGGTAGTGGAGTGCGCAGCCTCTATAGGCCTCGCATGCTCCTCTGCTAAGTCTGAAATCTTGCTACTCCACCCAGCCCCGTACCGCAACTGGAAGGAAAACCCCTCCACCCACGTCGAGGTCAATGGTCTACCAGTACCAGAGGTTGAAAAAATACGCATCCTCAAAGGCGGAAGAGGGGAAGGTAGGTGCACTAATACGACAGGCATACACATCAGCCTTAAATCTCTCACAACAATCTCCCGCCACCCATCTCCTACGCATCGGAGTACACAATACAACTACAAGAAGTAACTTAAGCTCATCACACGGCTCAGATTGACAGACTCTCTTCAACAAATATAGGTAGACACATTATCGTTTCTCTAAAGATTCAGCCCACAAGTTCAACCCCCAAAAACACCCACGCCATCCCAACACACATCAGACACAGACCCCTAGTTCGCCCTCTGCCCCAAAACGTACACCCAGTTCACAACCAGGCCAGACGTGAAGCTCGTGCCAAGGATTTACTCAAAGCTCATGCAAACGACAAATACGCGTTCTACGTGGACGCGGCAGAGTACATCCACAACCGGCCTACGCGATCGCGGTAGCATCTCATGGCCTCAAACACATAGTATCGTGCTCGATTACGGCAACAACCTTACTTGAAGCCGAAGAAGCAGCCATAGCGTTTGCCATTTCTTCCTCCGCTTCCACAGTCATTCTGAGTGACTCTAAAACAGCAATCACGAATTTTTCACGGGGCCAGATTCCTTCTACCACACGAAAAATTCCCAATTCTTGCTCCACAGAACCACGACAAGTTCAAATTGTTTGGGTGCCAGCCCACACAGGCAACGCCGCCAACGAAGTCGCCCACTTTCTTCCTCGAGCGTACGTCAAGCGAGTAGGGCACACCGTAGACAGGGGTAGCGCTAGCAGCAAAGACTTTACAAGGAGCAAAGACTCGTCTATCCCTCACCACACATCTCCCTCTCGAAAGAGCAACAAACTACCTGGAGACAGCTCCAGGCTTGCACATTTCCTTCACCGTCTTCGTTAGCCCTTATCGACCCAAGCTAATACGGACCAGAATGCTCTCTTTATGGAGCTCGGAGAGTCAACTTTGACCGCAATTTATATCTCTGCGGAGAGCTCCAAGCACCATTTCGCTGGAACCTCACGGACAAAGAGGATTGGGAGATCGCGGTCTCCAGCTCTGAACCGGCCTCACAACGGCGGCTGGTAGAGTGGGCTGGAGAGGTCGCCGCACGTCATGAACTGTTGGCCACCACCCGGTATCAAGAGCCAGACCAACCTTTGGCAGTAAATCATCCATAAGGCTCATCAATAAAGTTTTCACCTACCTAGGGTGCTATTAACCCGCGTTTGTTCCCTCACCCGCTCAGCCCGGTTCCGGCCTCTTAATGTTACAGCTATCATTTTTCTTTCCATGGCTCGCAGCGTTGGGCTTAATTTAAACTGAAGCCTTTTCGTTAAACTCCACATTTCTGTCCCGTAGGTGAGTACCGGTAAGCTACAGGCTTATGTACACTTTTTTATTGAGGGATATTGCTGAACTACCCTTCATGATTTGAGTGAACCTGCCATATGCGCTCCACCCCATTCTTACCCTTCTAGCTATTTCCCTCTAATGATCCGGATCAGCTGTCACTTCCTGCCCGAAATAGGCGTATAAAGTGCCTTTTCCTTGCGAGGCTTCTTTTGTGGGCTTCCCATCATCCCTTTCTTCTTGCCTTGTGTGTACCTGGATGCATGTTTCTCGGAATGGTGTGACCTCAATTATCCCCCTTATTTAATTCGGCACGCTCGCTGTGCTGTTGATTTCTCTCTAAGCACCTCTTATGCCCAATAAACGCAGCCTGTTTACGCCCGTTTGGGACAGCATGAGTCTGGTTTTATGCGCGAGAAGATGAGCCTCGATATGTTCTGGTACTTTGTTGTTTATGCCCATTTTAAAAATATCTCCGTCAAAATGTTGACCGGCAGTCCGAGAGCGCATTTGTATGCTTTCCTAAGAATTGCCTCAAATTGTGCCCTTTCTTGATCGAGCGGAGTTTGCTAGGGGACACTGTATAATTTCCTAATTACCACGAGAGCCTGTACTAGCCTACATGTTTCCTCCTTTTTCAAACTTCTTCTGCTGTTCAAAATTCGTGCAATCAAGCTTGTGATCTGTGCTGGGGTATTTGCTAGCAGTATGATTGTGTAATCTATACGACGGTTAGTCTGTATCCAGATGGCAAGGATCTTAACTTTTGTTACTTGTGGAATCTTCCTTTCTCCTATTAAGATGTCAATGGAATTTTGAAGATCATACCGTTTTCTGTAGACTCTGAGCACCTAGCATTTTCAGGGGAGCATGAGAGTACGAAGTGTTGGGTGTATGCGTTGGCCATGTCTGCCGCGCGCTGAAGAATGCCTTGTTTAGTAGCGACAGCTATATTACGCTAGCACTTCGAGCATTTAGGGCGACACCCCTTGAGCTGCGTGGCCGCCCTTGAGCTCTGGGGGGGCGCCGTGGCTGGTCATGTGGTTGGTCACATGGTGCGGAGGAGCTGCCGGCGGCGCAGCCGCCGCCGAACCTGAGTGAGGGGAAGAGTGGAGAGGGGGAGAGGGGAGAGAGTGAATCCACATCCAGGGATGAATATAAAGGAGGAACGCCCAGCGAAATGGAGTGGCGAAAGACGTACTTTTCAACTCGACTGATCGAGTTCCACTCGCCCAGATGTAGCAATCGCGCCACTCCAGGTTTAACCAGAGCTGAACCGCGAACATTTTTTTTCTCCTGAGAAGTTTTTGTAACCCTGACTGTGATATCGTCTGCGTAGATGGCATGCCTGATTCCTTAAATTCCTTCGAGCTTCCTTGCTAAAGGAATCATAACAATGTTAAAATCATAGGGGATATCACAGCCTTGCAGTTTTCAATCTTGTGGGTGATGAAGGAGTCAATCCTGATGCCTCTTATTCTAATGGTAGTGGTTTTGTAGCTGAGGAAGACTTTACATAGTTGTATTATCTCTGCCGCAACCCAGATTGCTAAACCCGTCCAGCAGAGCCCTGTGACTGACATTGTCGAAGGCCGCTTTAAGATCGACAGCTAACATGTTGTCTTCTTCATATTTTGAAAAGTATTCAGCACCTCCTCTTTAATCTGCAGGAGAACGTTTTGTGCTGATAGGTATTTTCACAATCCAAACATAGTCTGCGGCAAGATTTCGTCTTCAAGGGGGGTCTGCAATCTCTTGTGCACAAATCTCCGTATACTGTTCTCAAGCATGAAGTTAACGAAATCGGTCTGACATTTTCTAGGTTTAGAGTCTTTGCGCACTCCGGAATCATTAATATTTTCGCATGTCTCCACTAGTTCGGGATGGTACCCTCTTCATGATTTGAACAGCGCGAACTACAAGGGACAAGAAAAGAAGGGAAACAGGACAAGCGCTTGTCCTGCGCTTGTCCTGTTTCCCTTCTTTTCTTGTCCCTTGTAGTTCGCGCTGTTCAAATCATGAATATCTACCAACTCGCCCAAATGAACGTTTTGGTACCCTCTTCCCAGTGTTTGTTGACTAATTAAGTCAATCTTTTGACTGAACGGTCATCTAGGTTCCTGATCATTACATTGGTGATGCCATACATCCCAGGTGTTGTGTTCTTTGTGGCGGACATCGCAGTGTATCTGATTCTGTGGGAAGGGGTTCGTCCACAGCGGGATTTGCTTCGTCCTTGTGTGCCAAGCTGCTCTCAGCGTGTGTAACATTGCCGATGTAGCGCTGCTTGATGTTCTCTAGCATTTCCTTGTCAGTGCCTTGGGAGTGGTGCGTGATCCTTTTCGTCGTCCTACGAGTTTCGGATTTCACCTCCGTTTGGTCTATGAGAGCCGTTATCAACGCCTTGGCTCAAACTAATGTTCCCTGAAGCTCGTTGCACTTTTTGTCCCAGTCACGCCTCGAAAGCTCCGTCGTATATGGCTTTTCTGGGGACCTCGGCGATCTGAAGCTTGAGCTGCCTGTTATGCTTTTACATTTTCCATGTTCTCAGCAGCCCTCGTCTGGCATCCCAAAAATGTAAGAGATGTTTATCCACCTCGTGCGTTTTGGTAGTGAGGGAGACCTCTCGGGTTAGTTTTTTCCAGTCTGCCTTGATCCGTGCAACCCAGCTTTCAATGTCCGTGATCTCAGCGTTTTCGGACTGTGCCCTGGATTCCCTGTAAGCTTTCCAGTTTGTCAGTCCAGCCTAACTATCTTTTTTTCTTAATCGGGAGGGCTTCTATAAGGGTGCACAAAATGCAGTGGTCACGGCCTAGAGTTTCCTCGTCATTTTATCCCCGTCGTATTATCATTCTTGGATAGAGCGAATACTTAAACTATTAGGTGTAGGTCATAATTAGCAAAAATTTGATTAATAAGAAGTGATACTCTTCCACAAGGTTACAGTTCGAAGCGGCAGGGTCGAAGTTTAATTCTTTGGTGTAGGTTGATAGGGAAAAATTCCTTCGCCTATCATCCTTTTGTGCCCAGCTCAGAAAGTTGTGCTAGAGCGAGCAGGGCTGTTTCGAATTGGCGTCGTTAGTATGCGGAAAAAGTAATTTAGCTGCAGGCCTTTGAACTGGTTCAAGTTTGTTTTATTGTTTATTACAATCCCAGAATATGCCTCCACACTCCAAAGTTGGTCTAACAATAGGTATATAAGGCTGCCTTGCGCTGCAACGCAAATACGTGCAATGTACTCACTCCAGGTTGTGAGCAGTTGTGACGAAAATGTACTTCTGTTTAATAGCACGTTTGATGTGATTGTTATTTGCATATGAAAAAAAACCAGATCGTCTTTCTTTGTTGAAATGCCATGTAAAATGTCTTCGTGAGATTAATGCACTTACGCCACATAAGACAGCAAGTATAATTATTTTTCAAGGGCTCATTTAACAGGCTCAATCATAAACATTTTTAACATGTTAAAACAACGGCCAAATAACCGCTAATAATCGCACTTCGACGTGCGGGAATGTAACGGCTGTTTCATGAAGTGGTTCACTGTCTAACTATTACTCTTAGTCTCCTTATTTATTGAGAGGGCTGTAGAACACTGAAAGCAATATGCATATCAATTTTCGGGATTTCTAAAACGCAGTTACCCTTGGAGTCGTGGCCCAAAGAATTTTGGCTACACTCAAGCCAAAATATATTCGTTTTTAAAAAAACCCCACCTGTACATGCAATTCGTCGAAATAGCCAAAATTTCGTGGACCACAGTAGCGAGGAAATTTTAAAAACAAATATGGATATTACTTACAGCAGGCTACATGCCTTTTAATAAGTGTACTAACTGTAATAGCTAAAATTTATCCACTCAATATAGGTTAACCAGCCGACTTGTTAGCACGCCTTAACTTTTCTGATGCGCTAAACACCTGGTGGTGTTATGCCGATAAGGCGCTCTTATAGATCAAGGAGCCTATTTTTAAAAATGGCAGAACATCTTACCTGAAACAATCGGTATTGGCGCTAATATTTTTGATAATTGTTCTTTTTTGCTCACAGCCACCGCCACAGGGATTTGTCACATTGCTTGTGACGCCAAAACTGACCATTTAATCTAGAATCATCCCAGGCACAAGCAAGAACTTGCCCTTCATTAACCTTATTAGCCTACCATAAATTTGTGAGGTTGGGAGCAGCGGTGATTTGGTTTCTTGACAACCCCTGAGCACGCTTGTGGTTCCCGCCGCTGCAGCGTTGAGTTGTTTGTGGGCGCAAGTCAGCCCATTAAAGAGCTCCTTATGCGAGCCTTTTTGTCCTCCTGACTGGCGGACTGCTTTTACTACTACATGACATCTGGTAGAAGTGGTGGTTACGCCACGGACAGTTTCTGGCAGAATGAGTGAATCCGGCGACACTGAAGAGCAAGCTCTAAGCAGCCGTCATGTCTTAAGGCTGCCCCGCCTCCTTAGCAAGGACTTCTACCGGACCGCACTCGTCTGCGAATCGAAGCTACAACTTTCACCCAGCCACCGGCGAGTCCCGCAGTCACTTTCCACCAGGAGCGGTTACCAATATCTTTACATGCTTCTTGCATCCCCGGCCCACATGAATGGCTAAACAGTTTCCACCGTGCATCCAAGTTAAAAAACTCGGACAATGCCATGAATTTTCGGTACGTCTTCTTTGCACTGGAGGGACCAGCGGCAGTCTGGTATTAAAACCAGGAGTCCTGACTGGCAGCATGGGACACAATCAAGCGGGAGTTGCTGAAGACGTTCACGAGCGTCGTACGTAAGGACAGGGACGAGCTACAGGTGCAATAACGCATTCAGCAGCCGAATAAAAGAGTCGCAATGTACACCAAGAGGATTAAATGTCTTTTTCGGCGTGCCGATCTATAGATGACGAAGGACAAAGGTAAGGCTCTTGATGAAGGCCTCAAAGACTGTTCGCTCTGCAAGTCGCGGAGGCCGAGCGGATAAAATTGAACATATTCATCACAGAGGGTAGCCCTAAAAATCTCGCTAGGGATCATTTTGAGGCAGTTGCTCTAGACCAGTTTTTTTATTTCTTTATTCATTTACAATACAAAAAACGAAGGAGGCCGAGATAAAAGCTACTGGCACGCAGTTTGAAAGGCCTTCGACCTCTTTTACATGCGGAAGCTCGGAAAAGCATGGCATACAAAGTATACTGTGACACTTTTCAAGCCCAGATAATGTTAAGTTGAGTAAGCGAAGAATAAACGTGAGGTGTGCACAGTTTTCTTCACCTAGAATAACATAATAAAAACATATAGATGAGATACTGAAGAGAAAGTATATTACATTTGATGCAGTCATTCTTAAATATAGGAACACAGGAATGCCTTAAATTCTTATGGATTCATGTTTCGGATGTCAATGCTATTTCATTTAGGGAATTTATTAAGTTCGGCAATTTGTTCTAAGCAGTAGTTTGCTGTAACATTTTTGTGCAGCGTGTACTGTTTGCGGGTACATTACCAAATAAATTTGCGCTTTCCTGTAAAGAAAAGTTATGTTTATTTTTAATGAAGTAAAACTCTAATACTACTGTGTAGTATAAATATCATAGATTTTTCTTACGTAGCGCCGCTCGTAAAGAATGCCAGTGTGCGTAGTTTAGGAAGCGATGGCAGTAATAAGCAATGCCCTTTTGTGCATGACTAATATATTGTTAAGATTTGATTGCACCGTTTTTTTACATATTAAAATACCTTAATTGAACTGCGAGGCAACCAAAGAAGCGTACAGTGGTATTCCTACAGAAGCTGGCAAAATACGTCTATTGCGACTTATCATAGCAGCTTTTCTGCTGGGTTTCTTGAGGACTCAGTCGTTGTGACGATCCACTTGTAAGTTCCTGGAGAAGGTACACGAAGAATTCTAATTGCACTCACAATTGCAATGTGCATAGATAGGAACAATACAGTATGATAATCTGGCAGTTCTGTACCTTGAGTTCGAAAAATTTCAGCTTTCGTTTTATTGCAACAAACCTGCAGGTAATTTCGATTTGACATAATAAAAAAAACCTGCGAGAAGGTCATTGGCCATTCTCATTTTCTTGTAATTGTGGAACGACAAGAAATTTGTGCGTCACATGCATATATTACAAATTTTGCTTGTTAAATAGATTCAGAATTATTAACACAGAAGTGGAAAAGTAGCGACCCGAGAATACTTCCATGTGTTACTCCAAAGGTCGTCTCTTAGACTTGAGACTTGATTTCATTTATTGAGACAGACTTGTGCCTTCTTTAATTTTGTTATTATTAACGCGAGTGGTGTTTCTTTTATGCCGTGCCATTCTACCTTACTGAGAATATTGAGATTGATGTGGTCAAAAGCCTGTGCGCAATCAACAAATATGCGGATAGTTATAAATCGTTCTTCAAAGTTTAATAATATGTACTGTTTCTTATCTAGGAGGGCCAGTTCTGTGAACCTGTGTTTCTGAAATCTATACGGTGCGTCAGTTATAATCTGGTGCCCACTGCGTAATGATGACAGATGATATGGGATAAGTTCTTCAAGCCCTTTGAAAAAATTGAAATGATCGATAATGAAGGGTAGTTTTTTTATATTCTGCTTGTCGCCTTTTTCTTTCTTGCGAAGCGACTTCATGTCGCAGAACTTCTTAACCAACCCGCGGTGTCGCGAGGTATGACACCACGTCACATGATGTTACTATGAGGCTTTTTTCTCCGCCGGGAAATTCAAGCCATGGAGCTCAGCAGGCGCCCGCGCACGCGTCCGTTATAAGCGCCTGAGTTCAAAAACGCGCGCTTGGGCGGCCGAATAGCGGTTTCTGCTGTTGCGCTATTCTTTTCTATATTTGACAAGCTGTTCATGTCTTTGTCATGAAATGTTCAGCAAAGGCGATAAAAGTGGCGGTAAAATATTTTGTGTTGTGATGACAAAGCAGCAACTCATTTTCATGCGCTGCTATATTACACACAACAACAGGTCGTGCGTGTATGTTTCATGCTACCTTTATTATATCGGGACAATTAATGCGAGCAATGTTCCTAGATTGACGAATGCTTTTCGTGATTTCGTGATGGTTCTTCGTGATTGTGTTACTCCCTCTGCGCGTCGTTAGGAGACGCGTATGTGTCCTTGGCCTTTTCTCTACATCTGGTAGTAGGATTACAGTGTTACATGGTTAGACGAGCACGTCAATGCAGCCAGAAAGAGGACCTTCGGTAGCGCCATTCTTCACGCGCACGCCTGTGGGTCTCGAAACGCTCGCTTGGCTGGCTATTTGCCGGCACCTCAAGCACAGGCGTGTCCACAGGCACCGCTGGCGTCGTCGCTGGTGCACTACAGCTTTTTAAGAGCCGCTAACACTTCCATATGCTATGTGAAGGGGAGAGTGCTTGCTAGCGGCGCCTCTCCTTGCCCGCCAATTCCCGTTTGCAGAGAGAGGTCCCCAGGAAACAAGCCGCGAACTGGACTTGGCTGTGTGGACACTTCATATCACTCGGAGCACTTCGCGAGTCGGCCACAGCAAGAGCTCAAGGAACAGGGGTTAGTCGGGCACGTGCGCAATTCGCCCAAAACCGTTCTCGAATTCATTCAAGAGGCCTCAACCATAGAAAAGACACTTGACGATCGAACCCGCCTATATAACGACGTAGCCCAAATATCCATAGCCCATCTGGATGCGAAGTCTACGAGAAAAAAAAATTTGCAAACAATCATTAGTGAAGCTGTACGCGCGCGCGAGAGAGAATTAACTTTATTGAGAAACTCTTCTTGACCGTCGCTACGCGCTGCTGACAACAGCGGCGGCGACAGTGCAGCATGCAGAAACTAATTCGACACTTATATTCATGCAGGCAAATTCCCCACTACATAGCCAAGCTCACCTCCCAGTCTTGTCTGTTATCTTCACCTACCAGCTGCATCATCCTAGAGACCGACGACACGTGCGGTTTTTGATACAACTGCGCAAAGCCGCCTTCCAAAGACAGTCCAGCCATTCTTCTCGTAGCACGGGCCAATAAAAGCAAGCCTGATTCAATGAACCCCCGAAACAGCAGCGGAGACAGTGCAGCATGCAGCACCTAAGTCGCCACTTATTCCTGACACTGCGGCGCTCTTTCCCTTTATACGTTACTTTTATGCAGTCTCTGCTGCTGCTCTAGTAGCTTCCTTTGTATTGAGCATGGCTTCCTTTCCCGAACTACCGAAACAGATCAATGGCATCGAGTCGAGGCTCAGTGATCAAGCTGGCCAAGCTTCCGGTATTGTTATAGGCAAATACATGGTGAAGCTTGATACTTCAGGCGTTGGCATTGCAATATAATAGTGGGTCATGGCGACCAACACGGGCAAAATCAGGTGGCAGCAGGACAGCATGACCAGCCGGAGGCAGCAGCTTCAGGTAGAGGACGACGAAACGCGACAGTGCTGAATCATCCTCTTCTTCTTACATACTATCAAAACTGGTTTTGACCAATATAGTTAAGAGCGCATCATTTTTGAATGACATGGTCAGCAAGCTTGAAAGCGAAAATGCCAATATAGCTGCTCAGAAGTCCCTGAAAGAACAAAGTGCTGCACTCTTCAACAGGATCTAAGAAATAGAGCAACACTAATTCATAAAGCTCACACCTGCCGTCACTAGGAAGTGGCCTCAGTACCGAGATCTTTTTCCTCGGCCAGGGTGTCCGATATGGAAACACGAGGACATTGGAGCCGACATTCATCACTTACTGTGTTACTGCCCAGCTCTCAAGCCTACAAGGATGCGGCACCTGAAGGTAGCGGGTCTTTCACCAAGCAACCCTGCTTCATACATTGCCTAGACGCAGGAACCGTACCATCGTCCTCTACTGGACTTCATCAAATCAGCTAGCCTTTTTCTGTTCATTTAATTACTGATACATATTTCATCACACCTTCACCCATTATTGATGTCCTGCGGCAATAAATTTCGCTGAAAGAAATTCATAAAAAGTGTCGAGATTAAAAGCATCCCGGTCACACAAGGTGAAGACTGTGTGGCAGGCTTGGAAACCGTCGTAGGAGAGATTGAAAGTCCTATACCAAATGCAGGTCTAGACGTCGTTCATCCTGTCTCCGCTGTGACTGAGGACGCAAGGAACATTATTCCTACGTTTCGTTCAGGAACAAAGAAGCCAGATTCCGTTCGCAAAGAACGCATGCCCTGACACACTTTATCTGACCTCGGAATAACAAGCCTTACTGTCAGCCCAATGTATATCAGTGACAACCTGACAGCTGCTAACAAAGCATTGCTTTCTAAAGCTCCAGAAATCAGCAAAGCAAACGACTGGAAATTAGTGTGGGCTGAGAAGTGCCATGTGAAGACTCGCAATGTGGCCGTCGACACGGTGCACAGAATTTTCAAGGAAGCTGATCTTTCCGTCATTAAGTAATTACCTGATGGGCTGCGAAGCCAATAAGCATGTCAACATACTTTTTAGCTAATTCGGTGAAGGACTCTTAAGCAACCGCTTGAAGATCAGTAAGTCATTTATTTTAGTGCGAGAAGCATCGGAAAAATTACAACGCTTCCATGATTTACGGTTCACATTATGAAACTAGTTTTCTAATACTGCCGTCGCAGAAACTTCGTTGAACGACAGTGGAAAACTCATTTTCATTCTCGTCATTTGCCTTGAGATATTGTGGTAGTGTGGTAGGGCCCCTACCACAATATCTCGAGGCAAATGATGGGATGTTACTCTCCCGTAGAGGGATATGAAATCATACTGAGCGAGATCTTATCACACTAAGCGATCAACTAAGGACCGTAGTAGATGATGGTAAGCTTTCTATGTCTAGTTTTATTGATTTGTGGAAGGCTTTTGACCGATTTATTCACAGTCTTATGTATTAAGTTGGAAGAAATAGGTATACGTGATCCACCTCTGTTTTTAAACAAGAGTTATGTATCTAACAGACCTCTGGTTGTTGGTGGTTCCTGGTGTTTCTTTGGATATTAAGACTGCTAAATGGGTATCCCGCATGAATCAGTTCTCGGCTCAATGTTATTTTTACTTTATATTAACAGTTTACGTAAGTGTCTCATCTCTTCCGAGAGCATACTATCTTCTGAATACTCAACAACAAAAAAACCCTGATGAATGTATCACAACCCTTGCGTTGTGATACGCACCAATGTATACACCTAGTGCTCTCGATATTTTGTAAATATTATTGATAATAAGGCTAAGTTTATTGTTCACCTCTCCACAACGGCAATCCTTGGGCGTCCCTTCCATTTGCATAGTACTCATTTTATTGCAGTCTTGGAGCAAACATTATTTTTAAGAGTAGATTTAGATCGCCGTGTGAAATTTCATTCCCACATATCTCGCATTAGATTCATAAATGTTTATGGCTTAAGAAGTTTACAACTTTTTGATAGTTCTCTCAATCTACATTACTAAAACTTCACTACTCGTTCATACATTCGCATCTCCTATATAGTATGGTATGCTATGATAAAACTAGCAGTACTTCTTTGTCTTCGTGACAAGTGGTTCAAATACAAGCAGTCCGAATACTAACGTTTGACTGTTCCGATTCAAAGGCTCGCTTTGTTTCCTCCAATCACTGCATATTTTTTCCGCACCTAAGCTTGTTCATCATAGCATTGGTGTCTTCATTTGTATTCATATTGTACCCACGCCAACAACAAGGGACGTGGAAAGATACAGGACGAAGGACGATAGCCCCGATAGGGATAACTGCATAACTGTTCATTAAGCTTTGATTACAGTTGCAGTGTTTTTATACGCACTACGGTGCTATTAATGATATTTGAGGTATAGTCACGCGGCTATGGGACCTCCTGCATAAACTGACCATGTTATCTTTTTGCGAAAACTAATAAGCTTGGAATATACGATGGTATATTTATATTGTATTTTAAACATAATTTTTACTTATCAATGCACTAAAGGTATGCAGGAAATAGGTTCCTGATATTTCATGCTTGATATTCGAATTATATTCTTGATATGTTTGAAAAATAACTCACTTAAAGCATGCTTCAAGCACGCGTCAAATGCGTGAAGATATATCCATGACGCATTAGCATCTTTTTAATGTGTTGAAGATGTACTTTCGTAAATACGAAATTAATTCGCACAAAGTATACTTCAATTTTATCAAATCAGCAGTTCGCGTAAAAGTATTTGCAGAGCACTTCGAGCTGCCGTAGAAGAATCTAGGGCTCAAAACCAAATACCGGGGAACAGTGAAAACTCTCCCTCTCGTGTCGTCCTTTCCTGTATAGTAAATTATAACAAGAAGCTGATCACAGCTTATTTATATTACGTGTGGAGAACGCGATAGCATTAAAACGGCAAGGGCGCTTTTGGCATCTCCGGGCCCAAGCATGCCCTGACTCGCAAGGCAGGGTGGCTCCCATAGACACCTATGTGTTTGTTGGTTGGCAACGTGGCTCCTGAGCGATTCGTGACGCAAGTTACGATTAGAAATTCAGTTCTAGATCGCCCCACATTCCAACGCGACCAGTCCAGCACTTGTGTGACAAGTTGGGGACCCACAGTCTTTGCGCAAAAACGCCTCCCCGGGGAAGATAATGCGCAGTCTCTCTAAGATGTATACCGGGTGTCCCAGCTAACTTGATCCAACTGTTAAAAATATATATTACAGACATGCAGGTGAAACCAGTTGCATATATTTGTGACAGCCATCTTGTGCACCACTGGCAATTTTTTGTTTCGCTGTCATATAATAGTTGAACAAAATTTATATATCTAAATTATTAAATATTGACATAAGTCAACAAATTAGATTTGAAGGATTGTCGAGCAACTTCAGAAAGCTACATTTCTATCATTTACAATAATGAAACTCTTACGTTTGTTTTTCTTCCACAGGTTCAAGGAAAGCCCGTGAAATGCAAAAATAAACCACGTAACTAAAGCATTTGCGCGCCACAATCGTTCTGCTCTCGAGCGTACAGGCCGCATATAGGTTCAGCTGTAGCAACGCTTTCTGCTCGTTTCGACGATGTTACTAGTGGGCTGTATACGTGGCCTACCGCAGCTATAGCGAATACGCCTCCGTTCAGATAAGCCCCTTGGGCCAACTCACGTGCAGTTAATGGTGCATAAGGTTCGGTATTGGCGCAGCCATTGAGTTAACCATAATATGGTACGGTGGTGCTTAGTTGGTTTCCGAATCGTTGCAACCCCCTTTAGTCTAGTCCAATGAAGGATGACGCTTCTTGGTGCAGTGGATTGAAGAAGCCTTGTGGTCTGAGGTACGAAGATCGCATCTCTGAGCTCTTGAAATGAGTCGTGATCGCCGAAGACTTCTAACGACACGTTTGAAGTGGTGCTATAGGCAGGCTAAGTGCCGTTTTGTAGGCTGCTCTGATGGGTTGGTGGTGTCGATTTGACCTTCTTCACTTTCATTGAGGATGTTGTACTGAAGATCTTACGTGACCCTGCTACTAATTATGGCTTGTACCAGTCTACAGGTGTCCTCTTACCTCATGGCTTGGTTCTGTCGAGTGAAGCGCCTGTCATGCGAGCGATGTGGGTAGTTGTTTAATTCGATCTGAATTATATGCAAGGTCCACAACTGCTCTGTAGCCAGAACCGTAGAAATCATACTTTGTCTGATGTCGAGATCTTATGGCCTTCAACATAGAGGCTAATAGGGCCGATAGGCATATATCTACGGCCGCGGACTCTGCCTCGGATTTTTCTGGTGGACAATAGAGTCACTCCTTGCTGCGAAGGCTTCCACAGTTGACACGGCGGCTTGAAGCGATTCTTCCATTTATGTTAACGAGCCGTTATATCTCTGATTAGTAATGTCACCTACATACAAAGTATAGCCGTCATCCGGTAGCTTTTGCACACCTCGGGCGGGAATTAACATTGCAGTTTTAAAGAGGAGCGGGGATATAACGGCCCTTGTGGAGTACTTTTGCTGTACATGTTAAACTTGTTCGAGTGAATTTCTCCAGTTTATGTCTCTCGGTGTGCTCCAATAGATATTCCTTCACATAATTAAAAGTTCGCACACCACAGTTTAAAGTATTTATTTCTTGGAGGATTGCCTCATACCAGACGTTGTCCGCAAAAACTGCGCCGACTGTTGCCATCCGCAGCGTAGCCACAGGTATCTGCTCTCGCGGACGTTACACGAGACGAAGTTCAACACGCATTGGAATTTTCTCATATAACAACTGTGAACCATGAACCTCAAGCCATTCCATACGCCGCCGCGGTACGCACACAAAGGCGCCTCGCCAACCCACATGGGGCCCATATGTACCGTCCCAAAGACCCCAGCCACCCGCATGCGCGCCCGTCTATCAGAAAGCCCCGCCAAGAAAAACGGCCTCGTGCAGGACACACGACTAGCACTTGTGATTAAAGAGGAATATTATTTTCAATGCACTGGACAACGTATTTATAGTCAATATACTCCTGTACTTTGCAGTCCGTTCAAGTAATACAGTTGGTGAGTAATTCTAAAGGCTCAGCTTACCTTCGAACTTAAAAAAAAGTATAACTGTTGAAAAATGCTGAAACTGTTGAAAAAATGAACAGAGCCAAAGACGTGTCAAAGACGTGTTGTAAACGCTCTGCCTTTTCACTGTGGCTAAAACCAAGCGCATGTTTCGCACACTTTCCCTTGTTCCTTCCTCTCCTCGCCCTCAACCGGTCACGCTATATAAGCTGGCTGATCGGTATGAAAACGGCTTTTCTATCCCGCGCGTACGTCTATGTTCCAGAAAAACACGGCACGCGCAATGCGCGTACAAGCTATGTTACAGTGGCGACGAGCTTAAAGTGAACCCACGACGAGAGCCAACCTGAAGCGACGGTGAAGACAGAGCCGCTGGACACAACCATTTTGGCCGTGGCACATCACCAACTTCCTGAGTATGACGACAGCAGGCACAACTGGAGGACGTATCTTCTGAAAGTTGAAGCCTACTTCGAAGCAACTAGAACTCAAGATTCAATGAAGAAGAGGGCGTTGCTCATTGCTGCACTGAGCACACGCACAGCACAAGCACTTTCAGGGAAAGTTCAAATCAAATCAAATCAAATCAAATCTTTCTTTTTCATCAGGTGCTACAGATGGAGGGGCTACGGAAAAAATCTACCACTTGGCAGCTTGACGAGTCCGCAGACCCATATATAAGGCAGCTTCTAGACAGCACCAGAGCATGAACAAGCGATAAACAAATCAAGACACTTTATCAAAGCAAAATAATAGAAAAAGTCCTGAGCCAGATCAATCAAACACCGTCAGCACAAAAGAATGAGCAAGCGATAAGCATATCAAGCCACTTGATAAATGCAGAAGAAAAGAAAAAGTCCTGAGCTAAATAAAACAAACACCAGAATAGATGAAATCTCGTTTGTCAATGAGCAAACAGGTCTCTAAGTGCAACAGTGGAATTACTAAATAAATCAAAATTAAGTGACTGATATTAGTTTAAAAGAGATGGCAGAGAAAAACACAAATGCCCCATACCAGAATTCAAGCGTGGTACAGCAACCTTCCAGTTTTATCCACGTCTAGTATTATAAAAGTTCTCATTTCATTCTAAATGTGCCAAGGCATCGAGGCTATGAATATTTTTTTTCACTTCATATTTAAACCTAGCACTCAAACGATAGCGGTATAGCTTCTGAGCTGTAATAACATGTGCCTTGTGAAAGAATTCTGCAGTGGTTGCATTATAACCAGCATTGTACACGTGGCGTAGATTCCATTTTTGCATATGGAATATTTTTTTTGTTAGAAAAAGTAGTTGTGTCCCAGACAAGTTGGCAATAGTCGACGTGGGGATAGAAAAGAGAATTACAGACCAATATTTTTTTTTAGTAGAAAGCATGTATCGGAGACGACCGACTACATCGGCTATTCGAGCAAGTTTGGCTAATACAAAATTCACATGCGATTCTGAGGACAGATTGGTAACGCCTAGACATTTAAACTGGTCAACAATGTCAACAGGATGAGAGTTTAAAACAATATCGGCATGAGGAGGAAAAGGTTTATTTTTCGGCCAGAAGACAACTGCTTTTGTTTTATTTTCGTTAATCTTCATGTAATTGGATAAGAACCATTGCTGCAGTTTGACTATGGTATCATTGCAATGAGTGATAAGTTTATCGATGTTATTACCAGAAAAAATGTGCTGGTATCATCTGCGTATATAATAAATTTGGCGTTCTGATTAATGTTAACAATGTCATTTATATACAGGCTAAAAAGCAAGGGGCTCAATAAGCTGCCTTGTGGAACACCACAAGGCAGTAGCAGCACTCGTGATCGCGAGTTGCTTATTTGGACTACTTGACATCGATGAGACAAATATGATATCAATAACTGTAATCCACACCATCGTATACTGTAAAAGTCCAGCTTCTGCAGCAGGACATCATGATTCACAAGGTGGAATGCCTTAGAAAAATCGACAAATAGGCTGAGTACTACAGCCCTGCGTTCAAACTGTGTTAAAATATACTTTTTCTGGTGAAGCAGAGCTTATTCTGTAGACATATTCTTCCTAAACCCATAGTGGTGTTTCGTTATTATTTCACAGTGATGAATAATATTTACAAGTCTAAACAGTATTATTTTTTTAAGGGGCTTAGAAAATATAAGTAAGATAGACACCGGACGGTAATTGCCCAATTAATTTCGGCTTCGCTTTTAAAAACCACTACTACTTTTGCGGTTCGCATTTGCACTGGAAATGTCGATGTCGTCAGACATTTATTAAAAATATGCGTTAAAACTGGTGCAATGACATCTGCGACATTCTTTACTGGTTTTATTTGAAATTCTTCGATATCCACAACTGCTGCTGTGCTTTAAATTTTTTATTGTTGAAATTACTTCCTGTACATTCACTGGCTGTAGAAATATTCATTTTGCATTCCGCGTCCTAATATATTCACATGCAATTGAGGAGCTTCCTGGCGTACTAACCTTTGTAAACAAAATATTGATAGCATCAGCCTGTTCCACCTAGTGCAAAACCTTGCCATCAATAGTTAGTTTAGAAATGCGGGTACATTGGTTATCGCGATGCAATAGCGTGTTTAATTTGTCACAGAGCAACTCACTCGGCAGATTTTTGTCGTCCGAATAACGTGAGAAGTACTCTTTACGTGCAGTACGCAGTTGTTTCGTTAGTTGGTTCCGATACCGTTTAAAGACGGCCAAGTCATCAGGACTGCGGGTGTTTAAGAACTGCGTGTAGAGCTTATCTTTTGCTCTCATTTGTTAATACAGTTCATCTGCGACCCATGGCTCTCAAATTTTTCTACACCTTTTGCGTTTTTTAACAGGAAAATGCGCATTTGGCACCGACGAAGCTAAATTCGCTAAAGTAAAAAGAAGTAATTGAAGTCTGAAGTGCGTATTTTGACCCAAAACACCGCCAAATAACAGAGAACTTCCGCTTTTTCAACCGGCCCCAGTTTGAAGGTGAGCCTGTTCATACATTCATGGTTGAAATTTGTCAAATTGCGGATGGCTGCAACTTCGGAAGCATGCTCGATAGAATGCTTCACGACAAGCATGCTGGCGAAAACAGACCTCACCCTGGAGGAAGCAGAGCGATAGCGCCGATCTCTGAGGCAGCAGAAAAGGACACCAGCGTGATTTCTTCGGACTTGACAGCTGTAATGAAGATAAGTGCACGGCGACGGACCTGCGACGAGTCGGTGTCAGAGTTTGGACTGTGCGGAAGCACAAAACATAATGGAAAGGAGTGTAGCTGGATGAAAGCTCGGTGCTACCACTGCGGCAGGTTCGGGCACCTGGCAAAAAAGTGCCCTAGCGATGTCAGCAAGGAATGCCAGAAAACCCATGCTCGATGTACGTCAAGCCAAGCCTTAAATGTAACAGAGGAAACCTTGGATGACGCGGCCGACAGCATGCACACCTGGACTTTGGTTGCCTCTCGGAAATCTCAGTTTAAACTTTCAATTCACCGAACGTTCACGTGGTGTAACATCGATATATCGATGATTGTCGATACTGGTAGAGCTGTGTATATTGTGCCTAGACAAATTCTTGAGCAGCACAAGAAACTGTGCCCACCATTGTCACCATGCCACATAAAACTTTCCTGTTACCTAGGTACCTTGCCAGTACTGGGGCAGTTGGACATGCCTGTGTCGTACAACAGGACTATCGTGGAGGGCTCATTGTTATCGACTGCTCAGGACCAAGCCTATGCGGACGCGACTTGATATCAAATCTCCGCAATGCCAGGGCGTCAGTCCTCAACATCGGGGCGACGCTGGGGCAGAGCTTCAGGAGGAACTGTGCATAAACTGTGGACGATGTCATCTCGGATTTTCAAGACGGTTTCAGCACAAAATTGGGCCTGATAGACAGACGACCAGTGCATCTACAACATAAAGAAGGAGTCACACCAAAATTCTGTAAGGCCCGTTCTCTTCCATTTGCTTGGCGCCACAAAGTATGCAAAGAGATTGAAAGACTTGAAACCTTTGGAGTATTGTCCCCATTAACACACGCAGAATGGGCTACACAAATCTTGCCGGTACTGAAAAAGGATGGCACCGTTCGAATCTGCGCAGATTTCAAAGTAACCCTAAACCCTGCATTCGGGCTGGAGATATACCCGCTACCAGTTATTGATGACATATTTGCGTCTTTGAATGGCGGCGAGCAATTCAGCACGCTCGACCTGCGTGACGCCTGTAATGAGATCCCTTTCGACGACCAGTCCAAGAAACTGCGTTATCAATACGCACCGCGGGCTGTGTTGCTACTACCGCTTGCCTTTCGGTATAGCTTCCGCGCCTGCAATTTTTTAACGGAAAATAGACACCGTATTGCAAGGCATATAAAGTGTCCAGGCTTACCTCGCGATTTACTGGTATCGGAAAAACAAGGCGGCACCGATACATTAAGGCTTGTGCTCAAGCGTCTCCGGAAGCACGGGGTTAAACTCAGACTGGACAAATGTAAATTTCGCCAGGCGTCTGTTTCCTCCTTAGGTCACCGAATTGACTGTGAGGGTTTACATCCGACAGAGCAGCATATGGAAGCAATCATGCAAGCTCCTTGTCCACAATATTTGCAGGAGCTGTGCGTATTTTGGGCATAATTACATTTTAGGCAAAGTTCATGCCGAATTTATTAAACATTCTTGCACATTTGTACAAGCTGCTAGAGAAGAACACACGATGGATTTGGGAAACCGAGCAGGAAGCAGCATTTATGCAAGCTAAGCAAAGTTTGCGTCGAGCAGGGGTACTTGCCCATTTATATCCGGCTGCAGACCACAAGCTGGAGTGTGACGCGTCGCAACATGGGATTGTCGCCGTGCTATTCCACACATATGGCAAAGTGAACAACCCCATCGGCTTCCGTTCGCGAACCTTAACAAAGGCTCGAAAAAATTACTCTCAACTTGAACGCGAAGCCCTTGCCCTTGTGTTTGGCGTACCAAAGTTCCGGGATTTTCTCGTAGGTCGAGAGTTCACACTAATTACCGACCACCAGCCTCTCTTTGGATTGCTGAGGGCAGATCGACGGACCCCATCGCTGGCAGCCGCTCCCATACAACGTTGGTTTCTGTTTCTTGGAGGTTTCCGTTACAAGCTTTAGTACTCGCAGGGTAAGCAACTTCTGCATTCCGACGCCCAGAGTCGACTGGCACAACCTACTACAGAGTTGCAATTAGACGATACCCGTGATTACATTCTTGCGCTAGCAAGATTCGAAGACGGAACAGTGTCAGTTGATGAACTGAAGCGATTAACTGCAAATGACCGCCAACTGAAAAGGGTTGCGCAGTGGACAAAGTATGGCTGGCCGTCGAACCCAAGATGTATAGATAATGAGAGTATTATTCTATTTTTCGATAAACAACAAGGCCTGTCTTTGGCCAACGGACTGGTGTACCGAAGGCACCGCGTAATAGTGCAGAAGTAAGCACGACATCGTGTTTTGCACCTGCTGCTCGAAACACACCTGGGGTCTTCAGCTATCAAAGCAATTGCCAGATCATCCCTCTCCCACGGTGCGGGTTTTCCAATCAGGACACCCTTCTGGTTAGCCTCCCTGGGTTCCTTTTTCCTTTATATATCTTCATTGCACAGTCAATCGTTTTAGTATTTGTCCGACTACGAGAATGTACTTCGGCATTGTGATAAAAAAAAACGACGAACCGAGGGATGTCTGTACTGGAATACTGCAGTACAGAGGCATATTGCATTACAGACCTGCCTAGGAGAATTAAAGAAAAATATTACTATACAGTAGATAAGGAATTGTGAAGGAAGAAAAATGACATTTAATACAACTGATAGTGTAACAAAGAGTGCAGTTTCGTTTATCCGATATAGCAAAACATTGCAGTGTCATCTTCAACCTAATTTCAAACATTTATAATTTTTGAATTTTAAAGTATTAAAATAGCATTGAAACATAGTTAACTTTTTCTTCCGTGCAAAATTTTAGGTAATTAGAAGAACATGATGATTTCGAATGTGCACTGACGATCTACTTCTGCTTCATGTGTCTCAGATCTGCATAGAAGAGAACTACTGGCACACTTTAAAAGTGCAGTCCTGTCAAGTAATTTATATTCGCGCCGAGCCTTTCATCTGCTCCATGCGGAGGCTAGAGCGACCCGACGTCATCCCCTCCCAGTGTGCTTAGTTTCTGCGCCAGCACTGGAACTGAGCCAGTGATCGGAAGGATCTTGTTGCAACATTGGCATTTTTATGCCTGAAGAATCTTCCACAGCGCAGCGAACTCTTACAAGAAAAGTAGTAATGCGTAGATTTCAGCCACCAGTCACGTCTTTGGTTCTTCGAATGCACGGGTCAGGCTGCATTTTTCCACGCCAGTTCACTCAGGCAAAAGGAGTCTTGATTTATGCTCTTCTTTCGCTCTCTTTCATGCACTTTTAAACGTTTGAGGCTCCACTTTTGTCTATAGCCGGAGCTCCCGACTTTCCATAACTGCTATATTTTTTTCTTTAGCGCTCTCCTCCAGTTCATTGATTCTCGGAACTTATGAATAAACCATATTGGGTCATTTGTAAAACTTGCACGCGAGCATGCACCCTGTGCCCGACCCGCCGAACTGAGCGGCGCTCTATTTGGAGCGCATTTTCTGAAGTGCTTTCTTTAAATTCAGAGAAAAGATCCTGAAAGAGAAGCAGGGCGCGCGGCGAGGGGCCGGGCAAGTACTGCACGGTAAAGTGGGTGCAGCCTTGGGTCTTAAATAAACTACGTGAGTCAGTCTGCGACATTGTGCAAGTGCAGCCATAAAAATCTTGCAAAATGGTAAGAAATTTCCTAGTTGTGTGGTAAGCTACCGAACTGCAGTTGACGGGAATTTCTGCTGGCGTTTTTCACAGCGGTTCAGCACTTCGTAGAACATAGGTCGCTTATAACTTACTCAGACATGATTGCGGTACTCGTGGTGGAGTTTCGGAGGTTATCGGCAAACCTGCCGCCTTCGTCTCCGTTATGAACAAAATACCAGATTATAAATTATGAGGTCTGACCGCGTTTGTACAGTTTTTCTCTTTTGCGATGCGCATTCTATCGCACCAGAGGCTTTTGACATGTCTTTGCAATGAGAAATCTTTTAATGGAAAGCTCCTTTCCACGGACTATCTGCGTGGACTATCTCCGAATCGTATTCCCGCCCAAAAAGCAGAGCCGAGCCCCCAAGGCACCAGAGTAGTATGGTTTGGTTGACAGCGCTTCAATCTAGTATTATTTTTCATTTAGTTGCCCCTCTGTAATACTAATAGTACTATTAATAATATTAATTATTTTCTTTCACCATACTTCGGTGGAAGGGATGGGAAAAGAAGCGATTAACACTTGACAAACTTCCAACCTTCTGTATAGGTAGAGACCACTGGCATGCGAAGGCATTTCTGCTACAGTATAAAATAGAAAGTTGAAGCCTGAAACATGAGTAGGCACGAAACATGAAAACAAGTGCAAAATCACCAGGTGTATAGACAAAGGAAAAGGGGTCGAAACAACCACAATTGCATCAGACAAAACGAAACGATTATAGAACATCGAAACAACAACAATAACAGCAAAAAAACGCCTTCATAAAACAATTGTTCGACACGGAAATGAATAGATTGTGATAGGGGGGATTCAAGGAGAATGTAGTCGAGGCGGTTAGAGTATCTAACGCTTCCAATGTCAATGTTTGCATTAATTATTTATTAGGCAGTCATGAAAGTTAAAATGGTGGAATTTGGAGAGAATAGTTTGTACTCACTTTTGTTGATACCCAGTGTACTTTGTGGCGGCGGGAATATGTGCAGTGAGATAAATGAAACTGGGCTAAGACAGATATGTTACTCGTGCATCTTATTTCTTCTATTTTCCAGCTGCGTAATGGTCTATAAGCAGAGAGGTTGACAACTTTAGTATTCTGGTGCTTCAAAAACAAGTTGTTGAGTGGATGTCTATAAGGCAGGTTATGAACCATTCCAAGGGCCCGTTTTACAAGAAAGGCTAGTTTTTTAGGGTGGTTTGTGCAGCAGTGTTCTATAGTAATGAGCAGTAGATTAAGTGTGTGCGAAAAAATTCGTGACGCAGAGGCACTTCTGTCTTTTGTGGGAGACAGTTTCTGAAACGCAACATAAATCCTATGGCTCTAGATGTCTTTAATACTACATGATTTATGTAGTGCATATTTTTGGTAAATCTTAGGGTAGCTGATTTGAACGACCTTATAACTTAATTTGGATTCCGTTATAAAACAGCTGAGCGAATTCACTGCAATTGTATTAAGGAGCGTCTTGCAAAGCACAGCGTCGCGAACAACCAGCGGTGCAGTCAGGACGATGCAGGACGGCGACAAGCTGGTCTCGTTGGGTAGACGTCGAGCCGGCGCCGATGCAACGGTGAAAAAGATCGACGGAAGACGGATTGACGATGAAAACAGGCGTAATTACGCCGACGTGAATGCCGAGGGGGAACGCTCATGCGGGATCAAGCAAGCAACACTACCAAGCGATTGGCCACGTAGTAAAGTGTTAGGGCAGAAGAACAGGTTGGCCACGTAAATAGTGCTTGAGCCACGAATAATTGCCAGCACGGCATGGGGCAGCAAAACAGATTTCTGGTCAGCGCATCGTACAGAGGGCAAATAAGTGACATTTGCGTCGGAGAGAGCAGCACAAGAAAGAGGCACCAGCACTTAAGAGAAAGGCGGAACGTCTGTGACCTCTGAGACGACCACAGTTGCGGCAGTAGCACCGGGTACGTCCAAGGGACCGTCAGTGAAGGGCGATAACTCAAACTGAAAATGGGAGCAGTAAATAACGGCGTGATGTGTGGAGACGAAGCCCAACCAAAGATGTCGTGAGATCAGCAGCCGCCAAGGACGATGAACGTTCTCGATGAGCAGGCGGGCGGAGCAGGCGACTAACGGTCGAATGTCCTGAGCGGTGGTGGTGCGGAGAAAAACGGCAGGAAGTGGCGTCGTCACTTTTGTGAGTCTACAACAGAACGTGTGACTGAGAACGGAAACGTCTGCGCCAGTTTCAACAAGTGCTTCGACGGCGACTCCTTCAACGAACACGGTAATAATATTGGCAGGCGCAGAAACAGGTCTTGAGTGAGTCGCTGGTGACGCAGTTCTTGTCTGCGGAACTGCGGCCGTTAGTTTTCCGCGTGGATGGTGGGTTGGCGGCGGTGCATCAGAGAATGGGAACGACGGCCAGGAGACGGCGAGCGGTGGGAGCGGAGATTGTAACTAGAAGAAGAAGAATCCAGAGGCGGCGAATGTGACGCAGGCGAGGACGAAGGCGGAAGGTCGTACGTCGGCTCACGCGTATAATCATAAGCACGGTGGTCACGACTGCGACGCAAACGAGCCACATGGCCGGCCAGCGACGCCACAGGCGTAGCAAATGGGGCGGTTGTCTTGTGAGCGCCAGGGGTTGAGGGGCTGCGGCTGTGATTGGGGGCGGACAACTGGATGATAAGGTTGGGTTCCAAGTCGCTAGAGTTCTAACTGTCAGGTAGGTGGCCTGTAGACAGATGCAGCAGGTAAGGGCCGCGACCGCAACGCGGCATCGGCGTACGTCAGAGGAGCCGCGATCAGGGGTGGCTGAGGAGGCGGTGGCAGGATTTGAGCGAGCTGCTCGTCGATGACAAGCTGTAGGTTGGGAGTGAGCGACGGCGCAGGCGTAGGCGGGCAGGTAGACAAGCACAGCTGTCATGCGACTTCCTCACGTACAATCTGCTCGATGCGCTGGAGGAGCGACTGTTGGTCCAGAGCACTGTCCCCTGGGAGAGCCAAGCTGGAAAGTGGGGCCTCCTGAAAGCCTGCACGCCTGGTAGAAAGGCGCTGTTTGCGCAGCTCATCAAAGCTGTGGCAGTAGCCGATGACATCGGAGACAGTCTGGGGACCCTTGGCGACGAGCATCTGGAAGGCACCCTCCTGAATTCCTTTCATAATATGCCTGATCTTGTCGGCCTCGCTCATAAAAGGGTTGACACGCTTGCAGAGGTCGACGACATCTTCTATATAAGTAGTGAAGTTTTCACCGGTTTGCTGGGTCCGACTTCGCAAGCGTTGCTCGGCGTGAAGCTTACGCACGGCGAGACGACAAAAGACTTCTTTTAGACTAGTTTTTAGGGCTGCCCAGTTTGAGATGTCAGCCTCGTGGTTTCGAAACCAGAGATTGGCTACGTAGCTCAAATAAAAGATAACGTGGTGAGCTTGACGCTAAAGTCTCACTTATTGTATGCGCTTACGCGTTCATAGGATGGCGACCAATCCTCCACATCCGTGTCAGCTGTGCCGCTGAAGATGGCCGAGTCACGCTACCCTGCGGCGCCGGAACAGAAGACAGCCGACGGAAATGGTGAAGCGGTTCGGATGACAGTATCAGGCATTACAGAGGCGGTAGGTGATGCGCGGTTGCGAAACTCCAGGGCGAGGGAATCGTTGGCACCTCCACCACTTGTAATAAGAAACGTCTTTCAAAGCACTGCGTTGCGAACAACCAGCGGAACAGTCCAGGAACAGATCAGAGGCAGCGGTCAGTCCAGAGCACGCACGAGGGACGGAGCCTTTGGTGCTTTTAATTGTCTTCTTCGTTAAGCGCCAACATCTAAAGATGCCGGAGCCGGAGGCCAGTATTACACACTTCTTAATCTTTGGACGAAAAAGCACTACAATAGATTTTGCACCATTAACAAAGAAGATTTTTATCTTATCATATTTGTATTTTTTTCAGAAGTGTGCATTTCAGATCAACATTATACTACTATCGTCATACTACTACATACTACTAAAATATTATTACTGGTATCGTCAGCGTACATTATAAAACCAGCAGTTTAAAAGCATGATCAATGAATTACGCAGGCAGAGCAGAACAGTGGGTCTAAAAATTAACAAGCAGAGAACCAAGTAATGCTGAAGACTCTAGCAAAGGAACAGCAGTTCACAATTTGTAGGAAGGTGCTGCAAGTGGTAAAAGAATATATCTACTTAGGGCCGGCAGTGACCGCTGATATGGGTTATTAGAGGGAAATAACTAGAAGAATAAGAATGAGGTGGAGCGCATATGGCAGGTTCTATCAGATCATCAATGCCAGCTTACCGATATCCCTGAAGAGAAAAGTTTGCAACAGCTGTCTCTTGCCAGTACTCACCTACGGGGCAGAAATGTGGGGGCTAACGAAAAGGGTTCAGCTTAATGACAACGAATCTAGGCATGGTAAGAAATATCATAGGTGTAACGTTAAGAGAACGGAAGCGGCAGTGTGGACGAGATAACAAACGCGGGTTAATGACATACTAGTCTAAGGGAAGATAACCGCTGATTGTTAAGGGTAACAAAGTTAATTCCAAGAGAAGGCAAGCGCAGCAGGGGGCGGAAAAAAGTTAGGTGTGCGGAGGAGATTATAAGGTTGGCAGGAATATGTTGGGCGCCACTGGCATAGGACAGGGTTAATTGGAGAGACATGGGAGAGACCTTCGCCCTTCAGAGGACGTAGTAAGGCTTATGATGATAATAATGATTGCGTAATAATACGAGGTTAAACTGCAATGGTTCGAGTATAATCCCTTTGGGCACCTCGCAGGAGACTAATCTTAATGCTTACTTACATTTATTTATTTGTGTACCACAAGAGCCCGTTCGGACGGTGCATACGGGTAGTCAATTAAGCAGTGTTGATTATAAAAAGCACATAAGTAAACATCACACTTTAAATATTACGCAGAATATTTTGCTGGCAAAAACGCAAGAACAATGTATAAGGATTTTGAAAAAGCTTTGTCATTTATACAATAGTTACATGGCATTCATCAATGTTACACAGTCTTAAAAAAATGAACTATGTGGACGCATAACAGCCCCGGAGGACGCAGTACAACTGAGAATACAGCCCTCTACACCAGGTGGAAAAAGAAACTCTATAAACAATTAACAACAAAGCAGCCAAGTCAGCTGAACATAATGTTCTGTTGTCCTCGATATATTTCGTCCATTGGATAAAGCTATTCTTTTGCATTGGTTGGCTAGTTTCGCGAGTGACTTGTTCCGTTGTTTCTGCGGCTCTGTGCGTTATGTTTATGTACTGTCCAGCAGTTAATGCCTGAAGGCTCTCCTGTAATATTTAGAAACTATTGAACGGATGGGCCAACCAATTAAATTGACACGGTAGCGTTCAGACTATCGTTCCTCATGAAATCCGGTGTCGTCTTCGTCGTCGGTGGCGTCGTAAGCGAGGAAGAATGTAGCACACCTGCCACCTAGGTCACGAAATCTTGTAACGTAATTACAGCCTGCCTACTGTGGTAGGCCCTAACCAACCCTTCTTATTGTGGGCGAACTGCCGATCGCGGCGGATGGCAGTAATATTAGTGACCGGGCGCGAGAGGTTGCTCAGGAAAAGCAACCTGGACGTCACAGGCCCCACCAGTTGCTCTGTTTGAAACAGCCCAACCTATTATTGTAAAATAGAGTGACCAATTCCGAATGTGCGGGCAATAAACCATTACCGCTCTCACGTCATGCTTTATATAGAAATGAAGGTCCCTTCCAGTTTTCTTTATTTTTCAAAACAACCTAAATGGTTCTTCCGGAAAATTTTAAAACAGGAAAAACCGCTCAAAGATTCATGAGGTAGCCAAGGTTCTGACGAATGCCTGATCTCAGAATGTATATTCAAGCTATGCTTACTCCTCCCAGGTTACTCCACAGCATATAATGGTCTTTGCAGGTGCAATACTTTATCTTGGGAAGAAAACTGGAGGCGAAATAAAATGACAAGAACCATTTTTGGGCGTTCACGACAGATACGCATTTCAGCGTTGAGGAAAAAAACCAGTACGCGCTTCATATGCGGCTGTGGGCACAGTGCATCAAAGTAAATTAAACTGTTTATTTCAGGATTACTGTGAGGATTCCTCACACAGCGATTAGCAACGAGCTCTAGGAATATGGCTTGTTAACAGCCATACAGATTTACTCAGAACTTTGTCATTTATATAGGAATTCCCAGTACAGGGAGGCGTGTGGTGATATTCTGAAGCTATGCGACCTTCTCGTTTGCCTTAGAGACCACGGAAAAGAGAAACAAGAGGAGAAGGGATTCAGCGGCATACTTTGTTGAAAGTCTGCCTTCTTTCTTTTTGATTAGAAGAAGAAAACACGCCTCAAAAACTGAGCAGAAGACTTTTCAAATGTGGAATCTGAAGACAATCGAGCAGCGCATACCAGGGAAGGCACTGAAAAATCGCGGAGGACACTTCAGGTTCTCTTTAACAGTAGAAGGCGATCGCAGCACTTCTCGGAGAGTCATCGATGGAAGGAAACATTCCGCCAGGCAAACGAGACCTTCTATGCATCGAGAATTTGAATAGTGACATTTATTTCTGCATCTCAATACCATATCTATGCTTATTCATTTTGTAGTACAAAAATTTCTTCCCTCAATGAGCAGTGTCTCAACATAGTGTTCAGTGGCTTCCTTTTACACCGGTGCGTAATCAAATTTTCGTAGTCTTATATTTCACTGACGTTGTATGTGCTTGATGTACATGGATTCCCTCCCTCTTTTCAACATTCAGAGGAGTCGTTCTTTAAAATATAGCACCGCACTTGCGGTGCTTGTGCATACTTTTGAGAATCATTACACCTGTAATAGTCTCACAGCATAATGACAGTCTTTGTGCTTATTAGACTCAACTTTACAGTTTCCCAGCGCAAAGTCTGTTATTGTACATGCTGTACATATATGTGCTACCTGCCAGTGCAAATTGAATACCTCTTGTGCCAATGCATAGTGACACTTTTACGTAGTGCCACTCTGCATTGACACTATGTGTGCGTGTTGTGCGTCAATTCCCTCCCTTACTCTAATTCATGACATTGAACAGTGAAATTAGTTAGAACCTAGCACTTTAACTTGTGTGTGCGAGTCTTAAAAGGTCATTCCTTTTTGTCACATTAGAGAGTGACAGTCCAAAATGTCACTCCTACATTAGTACCAAAAGGTGGTGGTGGTAGTGGTTTTATTAAAAATAATAGTAAAAAGGAAGGAAAAGATTTTTGCTAGCCCAGGCATCTGCCATCGATACTGAAGCACCTGAGCTGGGGCAGCCGAAATAAAGGACAGCAGGCAGAATGGAGAAATGAAATGAAAGAGGTGAGGAGACAGGAAGAGAGGATAGGGGGAGAAATAATATGTACAAACTATTCACACAATAAGAAATGTGTCCAGGTTGTGCGCGTGATTAGTTCATTTCAGAGGAATTAAATCACACACGCGCACAGCACTGTGTTGGTTACAACTGGAGTGGGGCGTCCAGTTATTAATCGTTCAGGATAGAACTCGCGGATCCAAAAGAACAAAGGGATAACGCATAAGTGTTGTCCATTAATTCTTCTCCGCAGTACAGGTGACATCTGCTTTTCTTATTCTACAGTGCAGCGTCAGTGCCCTAAGTGTAATGTCCATAACAGTGCTCCGGTCGCTGTCAGAGACGCTCACCTCAGGGAAGACAGTCCGGTAAACCCTGTGTGGCTAATCCTCCCATGGAAGTCAGTTCATCGCTAGCAGACATCTAGTGCTCCAATCGTGCAGTGCGCTAAAATGAAACACCCCTTCGGCGCTTCCTTACCCCTAGCAATCAAGAAACACTACCCGCCTGCCAAGCTTCCATGCGGCCTGCTTGTTGAGTGCTGTGCTCTAATTCATAGTCTTCCCTCCCCCTTCCTCCGCCATCACCCCCTCTCCTGGCTCTGAGCAGTTATCCGCGAAGAGGGTAGCAGAAGGGAGAGCTATAATTACCTCCCCAAAGAAGAGACCACAGACGGGAGCTAATATCAAATTACGCCCCGCGGAGGGCTTACACCCCTCTCTGTCACCAGTTAGTAACACTCGAATCACCCCTCATCTATAGATTATGCCAATCTGTTCATCTACAATGAATCATCACCGCAATCGAATTGATCAGGTTGAATCACCTATTCACTAAGCATGGTCATTATTACCTATGCACGCCTCAGTAAATGTCCTTAAGACAGCAGAGCAACTCAAAGGTCCACCTCTGTCCTGCTTAAACCGAGGAGCGTTTGCTGCTTATGAGTTGCGCGCCCGTTTCGCAGTCAAACGCTCGTGGATCCAACGGTCGGTCCGCATAATTCCCTCAATTTTGTTTTCAGTCTTGTTATTTTATTTTGTATAAATAATGGTCCGTATCACTGTAGCGACCAGTTCAAGCAGTCTAGCGCCAATTGATGTCTTTCAACGTTCCGGTACCACGCACTGACGGATCAGCATGTATATTTGTAAGAGAGGGTGCGATCGCCGGGGGGATGTTTGAATTACCCGCTCGAGGTCATGTGGGGTTTACGTCACGAGGTGTGTGGGTTAGCCTTATGTTGTCGGCCACGCCGCTTGTCAGCGAAGACAGCAGTTTTTCTGCGGCACGGTGTCTTTAACGCTGGCACTTAGAAATATCGTGACGGGCCGTTATTATTGACCTGTTGTGTGCGTTTGGGGCAAAACGCATGAGCGCCTGATAGTCGAGGGTATCGTGCTCGTCAACGATTTCGCATTGCACTGCAGCACATTACTTTACACTTATCGAGTTTTGATTTCAGGTTTATGGGGTTTAATGTCCGAAATCAAGTCAGCCTAGGAAGGACGCCGTGATGGAGGGATCCGGAAAATTTTGACCACCTGAGGTTATTTAATGTGCGCTCACATCGCACAGGTACACTGCCTTCTAGCATTTCGTCTCTACTGAAATGCGACCTATTTAATAATGATAATATTAATATTATTATTACTAATAATAATAATTGCTTTTGGGGGAAAGGAAATGGCGCAGTATCTGTCTCGCATCTCGGCGGACACCTGAACCGCGCCCTAAGGAAACGGATAAAGGAAGAAGCGAAAGAAGAAAGGAAGAAATCGGTGCCGTAGTGGAGGACTCCGGAATAATTTCGACCACCTGGAGATCTTTAACGTTCACTGGCATCGTACAGCACACGGGCGGCTTAGCGTTTTGCCTTCTTAAAAAGGCAGCCGCCGCGGCGACCTATTTAGAATTTCAATTTGGGCTAGATGGTGCATGGTTCTTTAGAAAGGAAAAAATAGTGCCTACAAAGACAAGAAAAGGGGAACAACCACGCAGGAAATGCGCTAACTTCATCTAACTTTATTTGCTGAGAAGGCAGACAACATAAGAAAAATCAAGGCAGGCACACAAGCGAGACCACACACAATTAAACAAAACCGTTCAAGTTACGAAATTTCACTTGCAAATCGGGTTACAGCAGTATCACTAACGCATTGTCTTCCTCTTTTTTTCATGTGTAAACCTTCTAAAACCTCCCGTGCCTTCGTATTTTTGTTCCGGCCTAGAATCCTTACCTCCTGAAACCGTGGTTCACGCTTCCTGCAGTGCGAGAATTTTTCCCCTAGCGGATGTGCTGCTGCTGGGTTACACACACTGCATTCTGTACCATGCTCTTAAAAATGCGTGCCTCTTTCTTCTTTTAGCGACCGTACATGTTCAGCTGCACGGTAATTCATGCGTCGCCCTGTTTGGTCCACATAAGCCTTCCCGCATGTAAGTGGTATCTCGTACACCACACCGAGGTAGTACTGCACAAAAGGTTTGCCATGCTTTTTTATA
Source organism: Amblyomma americanum (assembly GCF_052857255.1). Taxonomy (NCBI): domain Eukaryota; kingdom Metazoa; phylum Arthropoda; class Arachnida; order Ixodida; family Ixodidae; genus Amblyomma; species Amblyomma americanum. Next base: position 92,155,466 of record NC_135499.1, on the reverse strand, counting down.
GCAAATGTTCTTCGCTTCATTGCTTGCAATGCTCGCGCAGGTTTCGTAGAGCCAAAAACAAGGCTCGCACGTCATGTCTCTTCGCCATCTTCACATAGTTGGCGATCCTGTGAACACAAGGAACCATTTCTCCTTTCCCAGCTTACCTTCCTTGCTCCCATGGGTTTTCAGAAATGGCACCTTTTATTTTTCTTGGGAGGGACTCCGCAACAGCTGTGATGACCAAACATGGCAAGCCTGCCGACAACACCCGTTCCATTTGCTTTTCAAAACTCACCTAGCTGCAAAGCATGGTGACACGATGCTATGGCAGCAGACTTGGGGCAAAGGCTAGCAATGGCGCGTATTACTGTCTTCGAATGAGCCGGCTCGTAAGGTCACAGCTCCTTCTGTGCTCTAGGTGAATACTGCTTACATACTTGATCTTTGGCCACGGTAGCACTGAGATCTAAAACTGCGGACACCCCCGCAAGGCGAGTTCTTGTGTGAAAATCAACCCTCGCCTATACTCATTAAAGCTCTGCAACCACAGTGCGGACAGCGTGTCATTTATCACATTATGTTATGTTATTCATTTCGTTATGTTACCAATGTTATGTAATTTTGTTTTTTCTTGTTGTTTTTTTCTGTTTCTTTCGACAAACACAGCGTGTTCATTGGGAATTTAAGTCCTTGTTCTATATATAGCCTGTCAAAAGAAGCGACTTCAGCTCCAGATTATTCAAAAATTGAATTTTTTTCTGTCATAGGGCTCTCAGATTTTATTGTTTCAGTAGGCGCTAAATGTGTAGCCTTTGAATGACTTTAATTTATCCTTGATAAGGCGTCAAATCGCGTTATATAGGAACTTAGATGCAGCAGAGAACGTGAGGTTTCATTGGTGTGCCATATGCCGCATAGCATATGGAACTTTCCTAGGAGCTGTGCCGAATGCTTGGCGGCGACTACGCTAAGAGAAACTTTCTGATATGATAGCATCACCGGCATATTTGCAGGAAGAGTAATATACATCATGTTTTCTATGTTGCATAGCAAACCTGGAAGTTCTGAGGAAAAGGTAGATTTGTGTTTACCATGTCTTCCCATCAGGAAAGGGTCCTCGCGTGATTTGATCGAAAGAACACGGGATGCACAAAGCAGAAGCTAAAACCTGACTAACACGAAAGCTCATCAGGGACACTGACACACTGGACAGCTGATTACCAGGGGGAACCCTATTATAGTGGAAGAATGAAGAGGATATCAAGAGAGCAAAGTAACACAGCAGGACCCACGTCTGAGTAGTCAAGTAGGCAATCAGGACATGCGAAGGCTATTCGCGGCAAAAAAAGCCATGGAAGCCAGACAAGAAAAAATGGGACTCGAAGGAAAAGTGTAAGTGGTTCGCCCACTTTTCCCATTCCAAAAAAAAAATAAACCGCTTTTTGCTATGTGATTATTTCTTTGATCGCCAGCTCGCGCAGTTTGCTTCATTCTTGTCGTGTCACTATTCGGCTCTTATTTGTTATTCAACGGGAGTGCTCTTCTTTTTTCTTTGTTTTGCCTTTCCTTTTGCTTTGGGCTATTCTTCTCCAGAAGCAGTAACAATCTCCGAAGCCCGCGCAATTTATCACGAGGAAGAGTACTTAGGCCTGACTTTGCGGATGGCTCTTTGGAAGCATACTTAATGCATTGGATGTTTGGAGCGCGTTTATACTTTTGTTTTTATGTGCTGATTTGTTTACCGAATTTACAACTTTGAGGAAAATGATACACAGCCTGATAAAATATTACGAAGCCTAAGTGTGATTTTCTCGGCTTTGCTACATAATGCACCGAAAAGCTGTTTCAGTGGAGAAAGAGCGAAACACAAAGCAGAATGCATGTGGTGAATCCTCAAAAGTGAAGCCCAACACGAATTAATAAGATTCTTACACTGAGTCGCTCTCATCGCTGAAAGCATGGCTTGCGCCGTTAACAAAGTGTAAAGTCGTAAAGAAATCATAACTAGTAAATCGTTGCCATGGAGAGAATCCATGCAGCTTCACTACGGCAAGGAGTAATGTAATCATAATAAACGTGCTCTTTTACCAAATGATTCCGTACGATCATCAAACATTTTGTTTCGAGCATGACAGAAGTCTGTTTCGAAACTTCTCTCACGAAACGAAGAAGATATGGCGGAAAAATAACCAGCATTTATTTCTGAGCAGACACAATCAACACTGGCACTGCTTTGCTCACTCGTTTATCATGGATCTTCTGATGGATCTTGTACCTTTCTTAAAATCTCTGGCAATTAGAGAATCCTATTGAACAAACATCAGTGTGACCTAGACAAAATCTTACGCGAAGCTGGCACAGAACTCTGTTACTTGGTTTTTTGGGCGCATAGCGAATACCAATACGAGTGGTTATGATGGAGATAAACGTCCAGTTCACATCCGCCTTTATCGGCCATCCTTATTTGCAATGCCATTCACTAACCGTCTGAGAGCTTTACCAGAAGCACTTCACCCATCAAGGACGACAACGGGTCTTTCTTCGTTAATAAAAGGATATGTAAGTGTGCTGGCAATTAAGAAGCGCATTTCAAGGCACGCTTGACGAACCGTTGTAAATCTTTGAATGTTTTGTCTTATACAAACTAAAATGCTCACAGATTTCAGTATCACGGGTTTCTGACCTTCAATACAGTTCTTCTCGTGACTGAAGCTGAATTACCCGAAGAAAAAAAAACAGCCATGGCTTTACATTATCTGTGTACGCTTTCGTTTGGAGCGAGTGTTTTTTTCTGATGAATAGACGGTAAAAAAATCAAGATATTAATTTTCGTGAACTTTAGAATTCGCAAAGGAATCACACGCTACCTATCAAATTCAGGCTTACGTTGTTTCTGAACATATTAGCAAATGTGTTTTCTATTAATTACAGCAATATATATTTTAAAGACGTTTTGTGTGGTGGTTTGCGTTGATCTCACCTGCTGCGAAAATTACACAAGCGGAAGCGCGAGGAGAACTTCGAAAACGTCACATGAAATTCTGTAGGCACTACAACGTGCATCACACATTCGACCTGGGCGATAGAGTTGTTTTACTTAATACACAGCTTTGTAAAAACATTTCTGAAACCCCAGCATCTGGGGCCACAGACAACAGAGCCAGCATGCTATTTGTAAATGACACACTGAGGTACCGTCAATTTGACTGTGAAGGTGGCAGGCGAACGTTCTCAATTCCGGATTTCCTGTGTTTATTTGGATTTGTGTCGTGTATGATAAAGAACCGCGCTCATGCGCTTGTGGCAAAGTAAAACCGTATGGTGCGCTAAAACAAAATGCAGCCAGCCATGTCGGTGTACTTAAAGACCCGTCACTGTAAAACCGCCCTAAGGCCGTGTGCTTCTTACATTATCTGAACAATCTTGGGCAAAGCCTAACGTGGATCCCAGTTGTCTCGGGACGACCGCCGGACTACTGAAAACTTCCAAAAGCTTTCATACTGAAACTTTTCTCATATTAAAAACGTGCTTTCAGCCAGATGCTCCAGGGATTACATCGACACCAGCCCCTTTCGTGGAGATCACTCGTGCTGTGGAAGAGAATGCTTAACAACTACAACTGCGATGAAAATGGAAATACAAGCGAAAGCCTGGGACAATTAGGAAGCAGTGGTGCTATGCCACACAGGCTTTGTGACGTGGACAAAGCAGTGGCGTCCGCATTTCTTCATCGCACAACTTGGAGGCTTTGTTTTGTAGGCGCACAAAGCGGGGTTTCCGAAGCACAGATGTGGCGGATTACAGCCATATTCAGAACTTAGGCTGTGCACGACTGTAGGCTGGCGCAGTGGGAGTGCCTCTCTGCGATAAGACCACGCGCTATCTCGTAAACCACTCTTGGGTCTGTGAAGTCGCAGGAAATGGAACTTTCTACGTGGTAACTCTCGCAGTGCCCCCGCTTATGACTTGCATCGTGTCTCCCAACCGTGCGTTGAGGGTAGACGCTGTATGTGCGTACACATGGCTGCTTCGACTCACGCGAAGTTGACAGAAGTCCTAACGGAATTTATCCTAGCATGTTACAGCAATCCTTACGTTGTGGTGGGACACCGTCATACCGCAAGGCGTGCACATAGAGGATGACATAAAAACGGTAGAAGGAGCATGGCAGGCAGTTGAATTGCAATAGCAGCTTACTGTAGCGATGACACTGCCGGCGTTCGTTCATAGAAGGCGAGCCTGTTCTGGGCTAATTTTTTCCGACGAAGGTCCCTGTAAAACCAACACAGAGGTGTTTATTTTCACTAGGATCACAGGAATAGCACACGACATTCGTGGAATTTAATATTAATGGAAATATTAATGTCAGCGAGCCATCTATTTATCTCCATAACCTAAAGGACGCCTTCCTGGAACAGTTGTGCAGTTCATAAAAAAATTGCTTAATTTCTTGTTCTTTTGCTATTTTTATTTTGTGTTCATTAATCTTAGCAATTACGCAAGGAAATGAGCTATAGAAAAATCAATACAATACATTTTTCGTTTACTATGGCTTCCAGCACAATAAAAAAACAGGCAATAAGCCAACTGGTATTCACTATACTAGTATAAAGATATGGCTTGGGACACATGTGTCCCTATGTATATCAATACAGCAACCTTGCTCCGGTCATAGCAACTACCTTTCCGCGATTTTAAACTCTGGAAAACAGTTTCTTGTCGTCACAAAGCCCAGGTACACTCTATAAACTTTGCAATAATTCAACTCAAGAATATAAACTAACCACTTCGAGTATTTTGCGCAGCGCTTGCCGGAGTAATCTTTGTTCATTTGGCGTGCTGTGCCCATGGCTACGGTCTGCGTGAATGTCTCAACGAGTGACAGCGTCTACGCAAAACGTGTGCCTCATTGCCGGCTATGAAAAATAGGGATACGAGAACGCACCATGCCCTGATGAAATTCCATCTAGGTGAAAGCAGGCGTATTAGGATGTTTAGCTTGCAGCTATTAGTAGCAAATCTGGCAGTTGTTCATTCTCATGTCGAGAAGCAAAAGATAAAGTTTACACCTAGAGCGCTTTCACTTCTCGTTCGTTGTAGCGAAAAAATTCTGTTTAGGCGTGTGCAATCTATGATTTCTGTTACGAGTGCGTCATTAACTAGCGCATCACTTCCGAAAAGAAGCCAAATTTTGTGACGCTACTTTTATCTTGGCCTGGTAAGCAGTTTAGTAATTCCTGCTCCACTCCAGCGTTCTTTCTAAATTTCCTTGCTCTGTGAGACTTTTTCAATGTGATTTTATTTGCGGGTTTCATTCCGGGAAAGTCAGTACTGCTAAGCGCTGCCGGTGCAGTTTACCTGATGCGTTTAGTCCAGTGATAATAATGCTCCTGCTTGTCTGGGTGTACAATGAAAGCCTGGGGTCCAACCTTATGCATGTCTTCCTCTATGAAATTAATATCCTAACCGTGGAGTTGTAACGGGGAGTAATGGCTACGGTCATCGGTGAAAAATATTATAGTTTCGCTCATACAATAAATATTTTAGCCCGCCATCGACCTGCAAGGTAAAAAGCAGCAGTTAGAAAAAGTTGTAATTGGACAGCTCACAGACACACACTGAAAGAAAAATAGCAATCATATCTATTAAGACACATTTGTGGAGGTGAAAGAGCATCAGCTGCGCTCATGTACACGAATTTAAAGCAGAAGCGAGCTTCCCTTAAAATACATAGGAACACCTATGTTCCAAGGCACGTTTTCTCCCACTTAAGTGCGATATGAGCTGGGCTAACGAAAATTCATAACGAACCTATTTCTGCCACAGTTCAAATATTAACACACAATAAATTCGGCAGAAATCCACCTGTAATATCAGGCAAAAGCCGCTGCTCTCCTAGTTCAAACTGCCTCGTTTCAAGGGAACATGATGCAGTTTTACCGACTGAGACCTAATTTTTTGTTAAATTCAACATAGAAGAGTCTAATGCGCAATCGTTATCCTTATGCACGCAGTAATACTTTAGTTACACCATTTGGATATCCGGGAACATGTGTGTCCTGTTTATTCTGAAGGGTTAAACTTCTCTCTTTCTGGTACGTCCTTTTATTTCGATTCTTGACATGCGTGGAATGTAATTATATGAGGCTTGTGAACGATACATAAACCTCAGATCGGAGAAAGCGCCAATGAATTTCGTTGGTCGCTCGTCATGCAGTGCCTGAAAACACACCAGCTAGCCCCTAATCTTGTCCCTTTGAGGTACAGTGAGGCCGGAATGACATTTTAACAGCACGTCTGAACAAAACAAAGTAATCTGTCTTTCAGCTCCCCCGTACAACTAGCCTGATCCTTGGTTGCGAGTAAAGGGCCGTCTGAAGTACATGTTCAAAACTTGTTTTAAAGAAATAACTTGCAGCAAAGTATACAAAAGTATAGCACGTGCGTGTTTGCGTTTGATTACGGCCTGACTGTACATGAACATCAATAACGACGCTTACAATTCTCACGACGAAGGGCTTCTGTAGAGGAAAACACAACACACAGAACGAGAACTACACTCAGTTGAGCGACAGCTAGCGGGGTTTTTATTTAACCATATTGCCACAGAACTTTGTACTGTTTCTTTTTTAATTCTTTAAAACAGCCGGTACGCCAGATTATCGCTTTGTGTGTGATGGAAGACGCGAAGAACTTATTCTCGACTTATCTTAAACAGGCGGAGGCAATTCTACGTTGTTCCAGATTGTTGTGGTAACTTTGCACGCCCCATCTCGAAAGTTCGCTATCAACTCTAAATTAAGCACGGCCGATAGCGGCATTCACTCTGTTCGACTACCGTCAAGCACGCTTGTTGCTACGTGGCCGCCGAGACATTTAGTCTTTTGCGGGTACAAGTCAGCCCGAATTAAGAGATTTTTGCCATTTTTGTTGTCTGCGTGCTGCCCAGACTGCAGTCACTACTGCGTGACAATATTGTGCCGCAAATAATTTGGCAGGAACTGCATATACGCATAGTTAGAGGCTACTCTTCTTTGTTTTCTACACGCACTTGTTCACAGACTAGCATGCCTCTGCTGTCCACCACTCTAAGCATGCAGCGACATCGCCGCTTAGCTTGTCCTTAGGCGCCGCGTTTCGCAGCAAGCGCTGCTCGGTGAGCGTGCCACATTCCTCCGCTCTCTTCATCCTCTCCCTCTCCATGCACGGTAACCACAATCAGAGTTGTTCCCGTTTTCATCACTCTATAGTTACGCAGTCTTCGACTCCTGCCGTACCCTCCTCCGCTCACGGCAGCCACCTTGCGGTGCCCGCTCTTCCCCTCTCGCCACACTCCTTTCACGGCACCTTCGTCTGAGCGGTTGACGTGCACCCACCTCCGGGTTGAATACCCTATACTTTCTATGTTAGCCCTCATCCGCATTCTTCCGCGGTGACCATCTTCCTCTTAAGAATTCCTCCGCTCTCGCCATATTCTGCCTTCACGCTAACCCTCCTCCAGGTGGTTTCCATTGCAACCGTCCTCCGGTTAGCTTTTGCCCGCTCTCGTTATATCGTCCTCCTTCCACTGCATCTGTCCTCCGCCTCTTAACGCCGTAACCATGTTCCAATTAGGCATTCATGTGAAGTCGCTACGCCCTCTCAGTTATACGGTAAGCACCCTCTCGGTGGTTCCCGTGGCCGCCAACCTTTTGTTACGCCTTCCTCTGCTCTCACAGTACCCTCCTGGCTCCACCGGTTAGCTCCTCCTTATTCCTCTCAGTACTCAACCTCCGGTCACGCCGACTGCTACCAAGACGTGCAACCCAGGTAGCGAGCTTTCAACATTTATTGCTGTGAAAGGCTGATCTGGCCTTTTTTTCTTGTGGTTATGCGGATTTCAGCGGCAGGTGTGTTGGTGCCAAATGTAGATGCCTGTTCAATAATTCTAGTTGGGGGATGCCTTTTACTGAAAATATTTGGGTATCTGGGTGCTGTTGTCATCCATAGGGTGTGTTGATAGGGGAGGGAATTTGATAAGTGTTGTGGTGCAGTCCTGGATAGGCATGGCGGTCACGTACGAGCATGGGCCACACGCAAGATGTAAGAATATACCGTGGTCACACGTCCGTCCGTCCGTCCGTCCGTCTGTCCGTCCGTCCGTCCGTCCGTCCATCCATCCATCCATCCATCCGTCCATCCGTCCATCCGTCCGTCAGTCCGTCCGTCCGTCCGTCCTTCCGTCCGTCCATCCATCCATCCATCCATCCATCCATCCATCCATCCATCCATCCATCCATCCATCCATCCATCCATCCATCCATCCATCCATCCATCCATCCATCCATCCATTCATCCATCCATCCATCCATTCATCCATCCACTTTTCAAAAGAAATATGTTTTCAAAAAAATGATGCCGCATGAACACTTTGAGAGGTTTTTCACAACATTTCGGAAAACAGAATCTTTTTATTGGCGTCGTGTGCTGTTGCGTTTTCGCTACTATGGCTTTTGCGGACTACTTTTACGTCGAAGTCGTCTGCGGGGGGGCGCACCGTGAGTACGGAATGGCACATCTTAGTAGCGCAACTCTGTGTTCCCGAGAAAATCTCACTGTCGCGCACCAAGTAGCTCATCGCCCCAAGATGCTTTGAGCGCCCATGGTGGCTCAAGTGCAGCGCCGCCGCCAGCTTTCCCTCTAGTTAATAGTAAGAAACTCTATGGGCCACGTAGCAGCTTCCGCCATTCCGCAACCGGTTGGCCCACATGCCGCAGCTCCCCCGCACCGCTGCGGTCTGCAAACGTACTAGAGCGCGAAAATTGTCTCTGTGCGCTGTACGCCTCGACGGGCCGTCATTGTCAGCACCTAAATATATTATTGCACTGTGTCCTGAACGCACTATAATCGTACTTCTGGCTAAACACGCAAGCCACAATGCGCCCGGTAGTTATTTACATTTCGAATATCAAAGGAAGCAGGTAGACGTGCGCATGCGGCCTCTCGCCGTTATTTGACTTTTGAGCTGGTCAAGTTGCTCTATACAAATTTCTGTGTCCATTGCCAGAGGTACTGAAACAAGGACTGCCCAAGTAAGCGAAATTCATTTCTCTTCTCTCACACAGGTTCACCGCAATACAAGAGCAACGAGAACTCCTTCAAACTCTGCTACTGCGAGGAAGGCGATAATTTATTGGGAGAACTGAATTTGTGATTTACATCTGGGCGAACAATTTCTGGGCGAAAGTGCATATGAGTGCTTCGCTGGCGCATTCAAACGTCTTGCAGCAAGAGCAAGCCTTTAGAGGCCATATCAGTTGTCAGATTAACTACTCAGAGAATTTATTAGCCTCTGTTAAAAATGAATATAAAAGAAATTACAGGATTTTGAATGTCAAATTTAAAATACAGGAAAAAGGAACAGAACTGGCCTCGACATTCGCAATGTCAACCGCTGTGAAATTAACGCCAGAGTTCCTTCACTTCAGAGCAGCTGCGTTTTAAATGGTCCGTATTGGCTTTACAAGCCGCTGAAGCACTATAAAAATTCAAGTACTTATACGGCCATGAGTACCTAGGTAGACTTACTCTGACAATAAAGACTGAACAGTCGAAAGTTAAGTGGAGGAGACAACGCCTGGGAATAATATCTAAGAGTGTAGTTCCAGGGATGCCCGAGGCACAGTTGGGCGAGTTAACAATTATAAACAAAAAAAGGTATAGCGACAGTACATGTTCACAATCACACACAAATATTTACATAAAGCTCGTCGTGACATACTGTTGAACAACGAAATTTTTGCTCATCAAAGAAAGAAATCAATATAAAAAAGAAAAGCACTGAGCCGCCAGAGTCTGTAGAACAGTAAAGAACTGCACGTCGCTTAATCCTTAAGAAATCAACTGCTCAAAGTCATGCTCCCCTAGACATAGAGCAATAAGGCGCTATTATTGCCCTATGGCTCATTTTACAGGATGACATTGCTCGTTCGTGCACTTTGTTTAAATTTCTGAGAGAAACAAGCTATCCCAATGATTCGGGGGGCATGTAAGAAGACGGGAGCCCAGTGCTGAACTGAAGGCAAATTCAACGCTGACAGACAGAACACTAGTGCATTGAGGTGAAAATGAATAAGTAAAATACGTTACGGCTTACACAGATTTGCAAGTTGTCATAGAGAGTTGTAAATTTCAGCCCACTTCGCTTCGTGCTGCGCAGCATGACGTTGGTAAACGAGCGCATCATGCTGTTTCTTGCCATTATACGCTTCAGGAAAAGTGCGTACCATCTTGGCGCTTGTCTTTGAACGAATACTATTTTCAGGAAAGCTGTTTTAATTTATTTGTTTTACCTCAAATGTCTCTGACCGATTCATTACTTATGGGTTGGGCATAACATGGCAAAAGATGCTAGGTGAGAACGCTTAGGTGATGGGCTTCGAATGCAGGCAGCAATCATTGCAGGTCACTGAAGGTGGCGATATGTTTAGGCAGGTGATTCCAGTCATTGGCATGTAGGACAAAAATGAATTCTGGCATGTAACTGTGAATGCGCATGGGCAGTACACAGTGTTAGAGGTAGTGTAGAGAGAATAGCGGTAGGGTTTCAGGGGTCTGATAACATTGTTCTCTTCTGGCAACAAATATACTATATAAAATCTAAAAGATATCACTCAAGCGTATTTGTCAATTTCAAAGTATGCCACTAAGCCAGAGAGAAGTCAATGTGTATCTCGAAGTGTCAGCACCTTTGATCTTCATGATTTATTTGCCAGCATCAGTGCTGGCGAGCAGTTAAAATTCAATACCTCCTTCCTCGGGATATCAACGCCCCTCTTCTCTGGAAGGCGCACTTCAGAGATCTATATCTGTAAGGAAAGAGAGAAAAATACTTGCCTGAATGGAATGCTAAGAGAAGATAGAAGATGGTTACGGCCAAGTGTAATTAACATGAAAAAAAATTTAGGCAAACACGCCTACCAGGCACTGAACAAGACAATGTAATATTCATGGACTGAAAGGAATTATAGTTTCTATTGAATTTACAGCGGAGAGTAGCAGTGACACCATTACTAACAAAACAAGAAACACCAGACTTTTAACGAGATCAAGCACTTCAAATTTTTTAGAAAATTAAACATTGTCTTCCGCGCTACTGAAATAGAGCGACACATATCTTACATTCACGTATTTACTCACTCAATAGGTTGTGAGAAACTTAACTGATTTAGTTTAAATAAGCATATCTGTACTTTCTAATCGTGAATATAAAAGAAGCCCTCCAACACCCAAGGTCACGAGAGTAATATGTACGCCACTTCGTTATTAGATAGCTGAGATGTCCCGTTACGAAGCAACGCCCGGTGAAATACGCAAGAAAATGCGCCCAGAGTGATCGACTTCCTGAGATTAATCTTAACACCGACTCCAGATTCTTTCCCGTTAGTAGTAATGCGAGGAACACGGCCGCCGCCATTCCCACGTTGTCTAGCTTCCGTCTCCCAGCAGCGCTCGCCAGAATGCGCGACGCTAGGAATCCAATACCGGCGCGGTCACCGGGCCCCAGGAAACAGGGCGAACCTCGGCGTCAAGCAAGAAGTAATGCGATCAGACGCCCCTCTCAATGCTTGCTCGTCGTCTCTCGGGTGTCTAGCCTTAAGGAGAGTGGGCGCTCAACTGGAAAAAGCCTCGACATGCGTCGAACTCCACGTTTGAGCTATCGCCACCCACAGACTCAACATGGCACGTACACACGGACATTAAAAAAAGCGGGTTCATATTGACGAAAACAATGTGCGACATATGGCGTCCGAGGGAGGCGGAGAGTGAGAGAGAGAGAGCACAGAGGGTTTCTAGTGGAGTAGGTTGGAGGAGTTGCCACGATGCGGACCCAATGGACAGATTCCGTGAGCGCTGATTAATGATCGGGACACGGGAGGTCCCAGTGTGAGACGATAGAGCACATCGTACATTAACGCCTTATACATTCTCTAAATGTCAATTACGTCATGAAGGAGCAAGCACCGGAGCGGTCTCTGGGCGCCGGAGTTTTATGCTTTGGGGATGCGGAAAGGTAGGCGTCGTGGTATTTAGAGTCTACGTTACTGAATCCAATCAATGTGAAACGGTACGAAATAAATCGTCCTAGTAAATTCAGCTCTGTTCATAAGCAAAACAACAAGAGTAATAAATGAACCGGAAACTTTTTTTTACATCGGTAGTTGTATATATGGTAGCCTCCCTCCATAGCATTGAGCGTTGCAGTCACGCCATTATGTGCTAAACCTAGTCTGTATTCTTGAATACCTGGCAGGGGCCGCTAGCCAGGATTTCGCAGAGACAAAAAAAAATGACAGGTGATTACGAAGGTTGGAAATGTGAAGTTTGAACGCACCTCTTCAGTTATTTTAGTTCTGCCACTCTTCGATCTCTGTTCGTGGCAGCTAGCTTCCAGCTGCACCAGCTGTAGCAGCTGTACTAGCCAGCTTCCAGCAAAACGCCACCTGGAAGGTGGCGTTTCGCTCTGCTGTATGAGAAACCGGTTACGCCGAAAACGCCCACAACTACGCCGACAACACCGACGGCTACGATGTGGAAGCCAGAAACGGGAACATGAAAGCTGCGCTTTAAATCGCAAAAGACTAATAAAAAAATAAGCTCCTTTTAGTTTCAATACTGAAAATAAAGCTCGAAACATTCACAGAAACAAAACTTGTGGAAGCAGCTTAAGAAGCGCAGGAAAAGAGTCGCGAAACTGTGTTATCATGATTATTACCTTTTGCAAGTAACAGCCTCGGTATCAAGAGTCAAGGTTGAGGAAATATTTTGTTGTGTTGTTTTTACGGGGTATAAACAACATCATGCCCCAAACATTGCGTTATGTAACTGTTGTTTTTGCAGACTTCCCAAGAATTTTTAAAGTTTAAAGATCCTTTTAAAGGTTGGTTTCTTATTCAAAAGTAACTACCCAAAAAAATTAATCACATTTCATGCAATTAGAAAGCAGGGGTGGAATAAACTTTGATCGTTGTAAAGCAGAGCAAAACTTTTTTCGCTAGATTTCTAAATTTTTATGCACAAGAATAAGGTTTGGTTTGCGGAGAAAACTTCTGCCCAGAATTAGCTCATTAGTTTGTCTTCTTTCTTGATTATGCAGTTGTTTTCGAGGTGAGTATGCCTACATACCTATGAGACAAGTGCTTTACTGTAAGGCATGTTTTTACTTCACATTAATAAATCGCGGGGAGTGCACATTCCACTCGTGCCCCAGTTGTGCAGCGGTTAACCGATGGCACCAATAAAGCATGCAACAGAAGTGTAAGAGGAAAAAGGGGAAAGCCTAGAGTCGAGCCATTGCAAAAAACAGCATTGAGAATGAAATCCGGCATGCTCAAACAATGTAGAATAAAATTCATTTAGAAGGATGCCTAGCGTTGCGTTCTCAGCACGAACATTATAATTAGCTTGTTCCTCAACCGCGAAGTTTATCTGTCTTAAAGCATTCAGCGCTTCTGAAGAACAAAAGTAACAGAAGGGGACTTCAAGCTCTCGCGCATCTAAATGGCAATGCATGAACACGCACTCAAGCAACACATCCTGGTGCCTTCCCGTGCCTTGCTGCATGCGAAATGAAGAGTGTGCTGTGTTTCAAGCACTAGAGATTGCTGCTAAGGTTGGCTACAGCAATAATCTACGGAGGGCCAGCGGTAACGGTTCAGTGTTTCTTGCGGAAACGCGGAGACGGCTTGCGCTTGCACATTTTTTTCATTGCCTTACCTGAAGCGGGGACGTGGCCCCAGGTCGTGAAAAAAAATGTGTTTGTCGAAGCTACACTTTGGGGAGGCGCCGGCTCAAGAAGCTCGCAAACGAAAGACCAGCTGGTGCACATATGCGCTTTGATGTTCACATACGCGGAATGCCACTTGTAGGATATACTGCGACATAATTAACAAGTGTCTTCTTATTCAACCACCGGGATCCTGAAATATATTTATATTAGTGCAACTGCATGGAATGTACTGTGTTTTGCAGAGACATGAAAAGATGTGGAAATGGTTAGAAATACTAATGCGCCATAAATCCGCCACGAAAGAAACGACAGAGGTAGCAGTTCACCACTTTCGGACAAGTCTTCACTTCATTACAAAGCACAACAACCATTTATCTACAGCAGGAATGTCGTACGCGTGTGCATCGCAGTTGGCGAACGAAAATGCAAATGAGCCTGGAGATGGACAAACCCGGTAATGCCGCCTGCGGACCTGGCGAGGAATGGCGCTTTTTTATTCACTGTCGTGAGTGGTTGTTCTTGGAGCGGTACAAATGAATAAAAGCCCGGCCTACCGGTACGATCAATCTTGTAAACTCATTTGTCAACGTAAAAAAAACCTAAAAATATGTTTCGCGGATTTATAAGCACGGCTATTGCAAAAAATCTGCTTGCATTGAACTGATTAGGAAGAGAAGTTTCGCTATCTCAATTTATTTTCTTGATTCTACGGTGGGAATTAGGCGTAGCTTTTAATCATATTTTTTCCACAATTGAGCGTGGTGCGTAAATATTTCTCACCATTTCAAACAGAATCAGTACCATGCATTTTAATCACACATAAGCAAGATGCCCAATATTTTTAAAGGCGACAGAAAGTGAATCAACATTCTCTGTCCGTCACTATGCAGTTTTAGTGTGCAGGTTCTATTTCTCGACATTCACACGGAGGCTGGACCACTCTCTACAAATCCTGCATATTTATTGGCCCCTGTTTTCTATTGTAAGCTCAGAGCATTGTTAAACCGCTGCCCTACTAACGTAACTCACATAATTCAAATGGCGCACTCACACAGGATATCAGTTTAGGAACACAATGTTATTTAATTATAGATCACGATGTGCTGTCCAAATCATGATGACAATTAGTTTTCAATGCACATTAAAACTACAACTACTTCGGCGCTGATAAACCAAGAAAATCTTTCTATGGCATCTTTTCTACACCACCGTGTGGACGGAATTGCAGGCCATTTTCTACTCAGTCTTCGCCGTCTGCTTCGCCGTCTTCATTTGCGTGTTGTGTTCTGATGTTTCCAGGTGAGTCAAGAAATGTGCTACTTGGTGCAGTGAGGCTTTTAAGCTTTCGTTTCTCCTGAAGTTTGTGCGTTTTGTAGCGTGCATTAACGTGGAGAGGGTAAGGGGGCGTTGCGAAGGTTACATGATGATGCTGATGATGATGATGGTGACCTCAGGCTTAATGGCACATGCCCTCGGTGGTGGATTGGCCAGGGTGCACTGCTAATACAAATGCACTCATGGGTGAAGATTACTACTCTCCCGGACTGTCACTCCAACTCTTCTTCCTCATACTTTATTTCTGTAGGCCAGAACAAGAAAGTCAAGGCCGTTTTATGCAGCTTTTCTCTCTGTGTTCCGGATGGTAACAGCGGCTAAGCACGACCATATTCGCACTGACTTTGCCACTTACAATGCATTTTTAATTACTTCTTCATAAGATCAAAGGAAGCCCTGAACGATTCCTTGAAAAGACGCCAGAGCAATTAGCCTGCTCATTACTGTGACCAGTCTTTTAACGATAATGAACTGCAAATGGTTAAGAAAGCGTGCGATGTTCGTCGGTACAAGAGGCGGCACTCAAGCAGAAATCAGTTCTAACCGACACTTTTGGCATAAAATTAATATTCTAAGAGACTACCACTAATTGTAGTTTCATACGTTTAAGTATTGACATGCTGCCGCAGTGTCCAACTAAGAGCCTAATGCGCTACCATTGCTTTTTCAATAGGCGCGGGTGGTCTCGACATCAGAATTAAAAAATGGCATTTCCGTAGTAATAGTTGTTGCCAGTATACGAAACTCTAGAAATAAAGCTTCGAAAAACAGCTCTAATGAGCGAGGCTGTAATTACCTCGTAATAGAAAATAAGTAATGCGTCGGAAAAGTAGAGGGCCTTGCAAGTGCTTTCGTCCCTTTAGGAGCTCCTATCAACGCCTAATCCCGCTCGAGAAATACACATGCAATATTTAGCTTTTCGTTCTTCCTTGAACTGGAATTTTTTCTTCTCGCCACCGTCTGACGACGCCTTCTCAGGAAGTGAAATAGAGGCAGCATGAGGCGGGTTAAAATGTGAGCGAGACTTCTATTACAGCGTTAAATACCAGCGCTAGTGACGCGCAGGTAGGTTCGAGAGTGTGGTCTTTTGCGGGAGAAAGTTTATTATTTGTCACATCGCGTTATAAACTAGCCGTAAAACTTTAAGTAGACCTTATTTTGGTCTCGGTATGGGAGTGGTACGCTGTCCGTAAGACTACGTCGCATAGCCGGAATATTCACGCGTACGGTGTCTACCGAGCGGGTGTTTAATTTACATGTTGCGTCGATGATGCCCAGCAATAGTCAATTTTACGGGCTTTACAAGAACGCCTATGTGATAACATTTGCAACATGGACTCATTTTGCTGACAACTGCTGTGTAGCTGCGGTGTTACTAATAAATTTATATAGCACACCTTTAGGGACCGGTGGCCGCCCTGCGAGTTGCATTTACCGGAGATGGGCTTACGTTGCTTTTCATGCGAATTTTTCATGCGAGAATATCCATCGACTTTATTTTCGTGTTATGTGAGCGGGTATCTAGTGACTTCATATTCTTGCGGTTCCTCTCGGCTCTATTTTAAACTTGTGCATTTTATTGTAACCCCTAATCCTTTTAGTATATCGAGAATCTTCACCGGTTAGTCCATTACTTCCCTTCTTAGATCAGAGAACTGCAAAATATTAACACTTAAAATTATGTCCTGCTCTCTTGTTTCATAGCTGAGTGGTTTTTGTTTATTATCGCTTTCTCTCAGAATGATGTGGGTGAGCGCAACAGTGTTTCATTAGGTAGTTTACTTTAGTTAGGTGTTTACTTTACAGAGCAATTCGCTACCACTGGAATGATTCCGAACAAGCCATTTCCTAACTCAGAGCTTGATGCCAATCCGCAAGCTGTAACCCTTGCAGTGCGCAATGCCGCAGCAACTCTTTTTTAATCTGTTAACGGTCAGGTAACAGCCAAATGAAAAGTGAAAAGCTATGAGCATACATGGAAAGTTTAGTGCTGTTTTCCTTTAGAGCAATAATACGTATGAGGCATCTGCTACATTAGATCGGAAATAACACTTCTTGTTTTAAAACTTATTGTTCACTTTCGTGTTGCAGCAACCTGTACCGTTTGATGTATTTTGATCAAGACACATAGAGCTTTATTTTATGGCGATTCGTTCTGAAGGTTTCCTCATGCTCAATTTGCAAAATGCTTGTTCTGGCTGGCATTGGCTGTTCACCATGCACTTATGACGTCTCTCCCGACTGACATCCATTGTAAAAGTGCAAAAATATGAGCAGATAAAGAACAACTGTCACCAAATACATACCCTAGCTCCTATATTGACTTGGTCGCTACGAAAAAGTTGCTAACCGACGGGCGACATACTTTAGGAGATATTCACGGCAGCTGTGTAAAATATCTCACAAGAGATGTTTTTCGGTATTCGCAAAACGCAGCTCGATATCGAAAATTAAACTAGAAATAACCCCGGTTTGTCTCTTTTAGTTAACGTGGGCTTTAAACTGAAGCTCATTCTTTAACGGTGCTCGCTTAGCGAAGATCTCCACTCACATTACGGAAGCTGCCCGTGGCAGTACGTGTGACCTGCCACGACGTGTAAAGATGTTTCTTTCGTACTCAAGGTACCTTTTTGGTATCCTTTACAATCTTCTCTCACGCACGTTCATTTGATGCTGGTCTCATTTCCCTGCACTACACACGACTCTGCAACATTTAGCTTACCTCGAGCTAACAAAGCGGTCTGGGCGATCCAATTGCACCCACGGGCATCCTATTTCCAGGTGTCCATTACCAGGAGATTATAAATTACGCGCTGAAACCTAAGTGGACAGGCCCTTCGTGCAATCGTCCTAATAGACATGGCGCTGCGCCTTGCGAAAGTGCTCCCGATTATGGAAGGAAAGAAAATAATAATAAGAAAGGCGGGAAATTATCTGGATCGAAATATTTGCATTAGTACCCCCGTACGAAGACTTGGAATCTTTTCATTGAGTTTTCTCCAGGGTACAAAAAGCAACCCTATATCGTGTTGCAATATTATTCACAAAAGCGCACATTATGTGGATATGTCATCAAAACCTGTAATAATTGAATACTTCGCAACTTAATGTGCAGCTTAGTTGTAATAAGTAATGCTAAAAGACGACATAATAACTAAACTTGACAGCCTTATACTTTATAGCTACTGCAAGCAAAATTACGGTCCATCGTTTGTGCGTGATGAGCATTATCGCTAAGTATTGAGTACATGTGGAGTTGTTTGAAATGTTTATATGAATGCGACAAAAATACCTGAGAATTTTTTTGTTCAATGCGTGTTACATAAAATATAATGCTCAATTCGTGACCAACTCAGAATCTTGAAATACCAAAACTAACTACTGTGCAAAGACAAAACCGATGCAGATTTTACCGAAAATAAATGGTGTGAGGACGAGGGAGTTTCCCGGTATTTGCCACATTGCAAGAATATACAGCAGTTGCTCACTTTAGGGCAGTAAAATCACAAGAGTAAACATGCAAGAGAAGTGCATGGTTATCGTGCGAAGTAGCTTTATTTCACCAATATGTCTCCCTGATTTGCCTGCTACCTCACAACATAGAATACATTGGAAAATGCTTTTCCGTATACCTTCGAGAAAGCACTCAGCTTTGACGCATTGCAGGAACTAGACCACTTGGACCCCTATCATTCCACGCGCTGTACATAGCTTCTTCTATGCTCTAAAATATATGTGTAGCACACGAATTCCTTTCTCAACCCCCTGAAAAGTAATGCTTCGATCGCTGTCCACCAAAATCAATCACCAGCACTTTAATGGCTCTGACCACACCAGTTTATTTTATATGCCGCCGAACTGCAGCTTCTGTTCTCGTGAACGTGGCCATACTCACGGCTGAGAAAGAGAAAGGAACGATTAAAGTAGACTTTTAAGCATCTCAATCACTTCTAGCCAGTTGCTATTTACTAAAATCTTGGACAAAAAATATCTTTTTGGATACTTTTCCAAATAACCACAAAAGCTGCTGTGCGTGCCAAACACGTAAGAAGTGCTTAGGCTACCTGGAATGTTTTCAAGGAAGCCACACATACAGTGATCGCTTTGCTGGTTTCGGCGTCATTAGAGTCAATTAACATTATTTCCATCAAGCTCCCCCAGTTCGTGGGCACTGACGTTCTCTAGACGAAGTATAAATACTGAAAGTTCACTGCTGACTCTAGATCGGCCCTTTCATCAGAAATCAAAAAACCTTAATGTGTTTGATGGACAAGAAGAATCCACCGGAACACCTTCACCTGCCACCCACTCAAGCTACTTTCGTTAATAACTTTAAGAATTTTTAAACCCGGTGCTGAGGCGCAACACAGCGCAAACATTACGTTTTCTTATCTTCTGAATCAGATAATTATACATGATTTAATTCATAGGCGCTAAAATAGAAAGATGTAGGGAGGATTTCTCACCCCACTGATCGCCGCAACAAGGTTCGGCATTTATTGTTTGGGCTAATGGGATTGCAGCATCAGCGTTCCGGATAGGAAAGCGGAAGGTGGTTACCGGATTAGAATTAGTAATTTTATATTTTATTAGCGTAAACTTCTATTTCAAAACATTTATGAGCATTTACACAGCTCATCAACCCAGTCCTCAATGATTTGGTTTTTATAGGGGTTCAACGTCCCAAAGCGACTCAGACTATTAAAGACTACGGAGGAAGGATTCAGGAAAATACGACCACCTGGGGTTTTTTAGCATGCACAGACACCAGACAGACACATCCGAAACACCACAGCACAGACACATCCGAAACACCAGCGTTGCTAGTCAACGAGAAACATCAAAGCCGAAGCCGCCTGATTGCCTCGAGCAGGCAGAAGTAACCTCAATAAGGTGCTATTCGGGTCACCGTCACCCCTCTAGTAGTTAATGCAGCTATCTCTCCATTGTTTTATGCGCCACGTGGCACATTGAGACGACGGTCACACGAAATTATCCTTACCCAAAATAACTTCACACACAGGTGCAGGTAGTTACAGTAGCATAATTATACTGACCGCGGTGAATGCGGTCCTTGGAAAGCGGCCCCACGACCCCCCAAGCCGCTGCTGTGATGGCTCTTACAGCAAACCGACCTTACTAGGGGACAAGCGCGATGCACTTGAATGTGTTTCTCGAAAAAAAAAACACTACGGGAGGCAGTTGCCCGGACATGGTGCCACATTAGTTGAAGATGGAGCACCATAGTGCCCGGTGACAAAATTAGATGCCGTGATTCGAGAGAAGACAGTTTAGCTTGAAAGACGATTCCCCATCCTCGCGAGCTTACACAAGCAATGGCGGAAGATCCTATTGCATGCGTGCACCAGGGTCAGTTTATTCAGCTTCGAAGCACTTACTCAGGTTGTAGCACATTTTTAATACAGACCCTCCCTCACCACTTCAATAAATAAAACCCGTACATAGAGCGAAAGCACTCACCATGAATGGCCAAGAATTTGTCATCTTTGATTCTTGAGTACATGTTTGGATTTTGTGCCCTTGCGTATCAACAGCGACGACACGTTGAGCTAAAAACTTGAGGGTCGATTCGCATACTTTGGCCAAATGCGAATTAGGTGCGCTAGCTGTTGGGTTTTCCCTTCGGTTCTGATGTTCAGATCGAGTGTTCAGAGATGGCAGTTCTCCTGATAGGGATAATGGGTTAGTGCCCATATGTTGTGTACTGTTCATGCTCTAGATTCATAGATCCCTGGGAGCCTTACTACCCTTCCTAGCGCAGTGGTGGAGTGGTCATGTGATGTGCCACTGCTCTTTTATCGCATATGCTGCCATCGGTCTTACTTTAGAGTTCACTGCAGTTTTTACAATTCACTGGAGACATAAAGAAACGGTGGTCCGCCGAACCATGGTCTGAGTACTCTGAAACAGAATAAACGCTGAAACTTAGGCATCTGGCATCTTATATTTGACGCCTGGCCTTGAATTTATGTAGGGCTGCATATTTAGGTCCCGGGTGCATTTTGGAAGTAAGCCATGTCATTTTGCTAATAATTTAACCACAATCTTTTTGACATCTCGGACACCGCATAACTGCGTCGCCTTTGGCAGCAACAATCCAACCGGCGAACACCCACGCTTAGCGCGCATTTGCTTTCTTTTGCTCACAGCCGATACATCCAGTGTCAGAAGAGTGGCTGACACTGTCCGAACTCGCCAAGTGCTTCTGGTATCAAGGGGTGCTAGTTCGGTTGCAGTGCTCTGCGCTGGCTAGAAGAAATCTCTAGAAGCTATAAACGTCGAGCCTCTCACTGGACTGGCTCACTTGGCAGCAGCGGGACGAGCAGTGAAGACCCGCGCTAAGTGCTCATCTGTTTTCTTTTGTTTCAATCTTGTTTTTGTTCTTAAAATTATGCTCTCTTTGTTGCGCGTTCTTGTCGGACGATCTCGCTGCTGCCAGCCTGTGAATTCCAACATTGGTACTTTGCGTAGAACAGTATGGGGAACGCTTTGATGCACTCAAAGAGGAGCTGCACAGAGAACTCAAGGAGTGTAAAAGCAAACCTTAACATGGTGTAAGTAATGAACTGGGGGATTTCAAAAATACCGTTGAGAACTTAAAATTAACATTTGTTGAAGTTCTGCAAAAGAACAAGTACTCGAGAAAGAAAAGAAGGCTCTCAAAAATCACACGAAATTTTGATGAATGACTGAATTCTGAAAGGAGGAGCTCGAGGAACATGACCTGAGTATGACGGTCAACAAGAAATACTGCCGAAAATGCAATATCTGAATAAAAGTAGTAGCCCAGTAGGAAAATGAGAACCTCACAACGACTGTACGTCAGATTCGAACATTCCTAAATCAGAGCGTTACGTCGGACGACATGGAAGCAGTTCGCCGAGTGAAAGCTCGAAACTCAGGCACTTGTCCCAACGTTGCAGTCCACTTAGGCGACCGCGTGAACTTGACTCGTGAGAAAGACTCGCCTATCAATGAATGATCTCGGTCACACTTCTAGCTCCCCTATCTATGTGAATAAATGTCTGTCTCCGTCTCGGAAGCTTTTGTTGGCAATGACAATCGAGAAACACAAAAATTATGAGTAAACGTTCATCTGGACGAAGGACGGGAGAATACCGGCGCTCAAGCATGAATAATCTAACATACATTATGTACCAAGTGCTCGTGACGTTCACAAGATTCAGCGGAATTCACAGTGTCGTTCAGTAGGATCACCGCCTCCAAAAAATGACATAATGTGATAACTTGAACAAGGTTTTCCTCACTGAGAAAGTTAAGGGTTTCACATGTTTTCATTTAAATATGAAATCAGCACTTACCAAAGATCCATTAAAAGTGTTTTTGTTAACTTTGAAGTTCAAGTTCAACATTGTATTTCTAACCGACACATATTTAACGTCTGACAGTGATGCCATAGTTGATGCCGACTACTCAACATTCTTGCGAAACTGGAGATTCCTGACTTGGAGATGCGTTAGTACTGCACATAAAATATTCAGTTCTGTGCTAATTGCTCGAGACGTTTTCTCTTATTACTGGTGACACGAAAAGCCTTGTTGTAAGGATTAAAATATTCGCAAATGTATTATGTACTGTGCAGTAAAGGGTTTACCTGCTTTTCCGATCACACTGAAAATTTACTTAATTACGCAAACCACAACAGGAACGCTGATCTTGGGTGGGTATTTCAATATTGACATATGTTAAATGTATCAACATCGCAGAAGCATTCTGAAACAATATTGCATTGCACAGCTTCAAGAATGTAAGCAAAACAGCGACACGTTTAACGACCAATTGAACATTGCTTTACCTTTTTATTAGGAATCTTGCTCCAAATGACACGATAGCGGCCGTTCTAACTTCTCATAACAGTGACCACTTGTTTATTATTTTTTTTACCAAATATTACCAAGCGGTCACAAAGTGACCTATCGATCGAAAGGTTAGAAATGTTTATGAAAATACATAAGAAAAATTTTGCACTAGAATAAGTTTTTTATATTAAGATCTTGTATATCACTCAAAGATTTCTGAAGAGCCACACGAAAGTTTTCTTGTTTTATTTATGCATATCTACAGCAAATCATTTTCTTTCGTTTCAACAAAAAAAAAAACAAGATTTAAGAAAAGCTTAGAGAAAAAACCGCAGCCATAAAATAATTAAGAAGAAAGATAATCTTTTTAAAAATTTCTTGACCACGCGCAACCTTGCATATACGGTATTATTTAGGCAACATAAAAATAAAACTAATTCTTTAGTACGTAAGGCAAATGGAATTTACCTTTTCAATTTTACCGGACGGTTTATAGTATTAAAGTTGCATGAAAAAAAATAATGAACTTTAAAACGGGCGCGCGCATATCAAAAGACTTTTGATATGTTAAATTGGAAACCTACTCTTGGTTATGAATTTGAGAAGGCCTAATTAACCTTTTTCTCAATACGGACAAAAACTCTTACTACCCTGACACTACAACGAGTGCCACCAAGAACACGAAAATCTTGCACTTAACCCAATAAGTGGAATAGATGTCGAGGTAATGTTCACTTCGTTAAGCAATAGTGCGTCATTGGACATTAAAGGCATACAAATAAATCCTGTGAAGTATTCGCTTGGCTTTATTTAACTTATTTCACACTTTACTCACAATTTCACCATTGTTAAGTATATAATTTGGCTCCTTCTTTGGGGACCTTACGTGAAACGAAAGAACTCTCCAAATTTATTGAGTTTTTTAAAGGGGACGGGGGCGGGGGCCACAAATAAAGCTTACCAAACTACGACCACATTTTTGTTTCCCTGCTATTTTCCAAAGGCCTAGAGGATACGATATCATTACAATTTAAAATTGCACTAAAAAATTCAATTTATCAACGAGGCTCAAAATGGCTCTCGAAAGGGAAAGTCCAGCGAACCACGGCGCCTTTAACTAAAAGAAAAACACATTCTAAGAGACTTTGAAGAAAAAGAGCTGATATGTGGCTTATAAAATGAGATATCAAAGGCAATTGAACTTCTAAAGCACACAGCGATGCTAAATAAACTAGAACTTTACGGAATAAAAGGCGTAACCTTAACCTTCATAACTTCCTATTTGTCATGCAGCATGCAGGGTGTTTCTATAGATGAAACTGTATTCACACTTAAAGCAATACGCACAGGCGTTCAGCGAAGGAGTATTCGTGGGCTATTGCTGCTTCAAGTTTTATATCGATGATATTACTTGCATACAGCAAACACCAACTTATATTATGTACGCAGAAGACAAAACACTACTATTACGTCATTCTGTTCTAAAATTGCTTCAACGTGACTTAAATGAATGCAACAGGGCAGAAAGTTGAGCTAGTTGGTACACGTTCATTATGAAAAAACCTGGCGCTATCAAACGACGACACAGAGGGGACACAGCGCTACTCGCAACTACAAGAAAGTTTATTCAGAAGCTTCTATATATACAACAAAAACCAAAACAACCCAAAGTAATCGCACGCCACTTGCCGACCGATGTACAGGAAGAGATTAACACACGGATTTCAATCGCTCTTTCAAATAACTTATCTCTCCTTCAGACAATCCAACTGAAGGGTCACTGACACATGTATGCCCTGTTTCCGCGATATGATAGGCTTCAACAATCTCCCGCGTAACACGATCTCGGTGACGAAAAAGAACACACGTTTTCGAAAAAATGGGAGAACATTTCTTCTTGCGCTTGCTGCAGTCACGACAATGGATAACCATACTATTTGAAGTGTCACCTCTTTCCAAAGCTCCAGCATGCTCCATCAGCCGCACATTCAAACATCGACCACTCTGACCTATATACACCTTTCCGCACGACAAAGGGACTTTGTACACTGTGCCCACTTTGCAAGCGACGTATGGTGATAAATGTCTGACAGCACCTCCACCTTTTCTTTTCTTTGCACTCTGATCCGCCCTAGCTGCAATCGCAGGGCATACCGTTGAAAGTTTTTTGGGAGCCGAAAACATGACAGGGATTCCATACCTGTTGGCAACTTTCTTAATCCCGTGTGAAAGGCGATGAACGTACGGTACTACAACGGGTTTGCTGTGCTCTTCTTTTGTGTCGTTCTTTCCCTGGCCTTTCACCCAGCGAATAACTTTCTCGCTGGCTCTGCCGATCACGTGACCTGGATAACCACTATCACTCAGTCTTTCCACCTGATACTCGATGCTTTCCTTGATGCGATGGTGACAAGACTTTGATGCAGCCGACTTTAAACACGAGACCGTGATCCCATCCTTGATGAGCTTCGAGTGTGCTGACGCATAATTTAACAGGCCTTTCGCGGAACGCGGACGGTAACTCCAGCAAACATGGTCTGGGTTTTTAATCAATCGAAGGTCTAGGAACTGCAATTCTCCTTCATTTGGAACCTCGTGCGTGAACTTGAGGCCCATACCACAATCCTTAAACAATTTTACTATGTCTATTATCCTGCGTACGGAGCTGTCACAGTTGTCCAGAATGATTAAGTAGTCGTCAACGTAACGAAAAGCCTTCGGAAACAGGCCAGCTGAATTCAGAAATACCTTCTTGTTAACACTGCCTAAGAACATACTACTAAGAGCGGGAGCTACCCTAGACCCAATGCACACCCCTGCGCGCTGCACGAAAAAACGGTCACCAAACCCAATTACCGCAGACTTCAAATAAAATGACAGAATTTCTAGGAAGGTCTCAATGGACACACCACGCCTTTCAATAAACACCTTTTCATCATTGTCACCAGTAATGCATGAATGGACGGCACTCATCAACTTATTGTGCGGCATCGAATAATAGAAGTCCTCTACATCGATGCTGAAGAAATGGCACTGTCCCGGGTTGTCATCCATCAGGTACTTGATACTGTATGGGTCATCTACCTTCAAAGATCCTAAATTTGTCTGTAAATACTTTGCGACGGTATCCTGCCACGATTTCTTCTCCGAAACAATGCAACGGAAGGGCATACATTCCTTATGCGTCTTTACGCTGAAGAAGGCTTCCAGATGGGTTGCCGAGGCTGCCTTTACTGAAGACGCTAGGCTTAGAAGGTTGTGGCTCTGAAGAAGTGTCACTGCCTGCTTCTTTACTGCGTTCGCTCTGAACTGTGCTTCTTTAAAATTCTTGTGTACCGCTGCACTTGCCTTTTCCTTGAACGTGCCGTTTGGCATGACGACAAACACTCCATCCTTGTCCTCTACCAGCAGCCGCAGGCCGTGTTCCAGCATATACTCAACCAGCTGGTCTGCACTCCCGTGATTCTTTTGCTTCTCTTCAGTCCTCTGGAGCACAGATAGGCATTCGTCCGCGCATCTTGGACGAAAGTCGCTAGAGACGCGCCCATACACGGACTTTGAGAAAGCAAGCTTCTCCGCGGGATGAAGAACGGGTTCAAAACCAAACTTCGGTCCCAGCTGTAACACCTTCCTGTGTTCCGCTGAAACAGGCTTGTCCCCTAAAACGATGATATTGCCTTCTTTCGTGGACTTTTTTCGTTCATGCTCAGGAAGCCTGGGTCTTGCCAAATACTACAGGTACTCTGTCATCCTGTCCGTTGTCGTCGACCACTCTCGGAACAAGCGACCATCTCCCTGGAGGCCGCACACCAGTCTCAGATGGTCTTTAAAAAATCTTGCCTGGCGCCACCACTCAGAACGTAACATCTTGGTGAATCTTCTGGTGTGGCCCCTTGAAGGTGCCATGAACCCACACATCCCAGCAACGTCCGCAGGGCATCGGCCGTACCTTGCGAACCAGGAGAGGCTGCGAGCCTTGCACACGCACACGGCCATTAGCGACGCAATTACTGCTGGGTTAGATAGGTCATAATTAGAAGACAGGAAAGGGCTCACTGTACTAGAAATTAGTTGCAACAGGGCAGAAAGTTGAGCTAGTTGGTACACGTTCATTATGAAAAAACCTGGCGCTATCAAACGACGACACAGAGGGGACACAGCGCTACTCGCAACTACAAGAAATTTTATTCAGAAGCTTCTATATATACAACAAAAACCAAAACAACCCAAAGTAATCGCACGCCACTTGCCGACCGATGTACAGGAAGAGATTAACACACGGATTTCAATCGCTCTATCAAATAACTTATCTCTCCTTCAGACAATCCAACTGAAGGGTCACTGACACAAGTATGCCCTGTTTCCGCGATATGATAGGCTTCAACAATCTCCCGCGTAACACGATCTCGGTGACGAAAAAGAACACACGTTTTGGAAAAAATGGGAGAACATTTCTTCTTGCGCTTGCTGCAGTCACGACAATGGATAACCATACTATTTGAAGTGTCACCTCTTTCCAAAGCTCCAGCATGCTCCAACAGCCGCACATTCAAACATCGACCACTCTGGCCTACATCGACTACTCTGGCCTCTATTATTCGATGCCGCACAATAAGTTGATGAGGGCCGTCCATTCATGCATTACTGGTGACAATGATGAAAAGGTGTTTATTGAAAGGTGTGGTGTGTCCATTGAGACCTTCCTAGAAATTCTGTCATTTTATTTGAAGTCTACGGTAATTGGGTTTGGCGACCGTTTTTTCGTGCAGCGCGCAGGGGTGTGCATTGGGTCTAGGGTAGCTCCCGCTCTCAGTAGTATGTTCTTAGGCAGTGTTAACAAGAAGGTATTTCTGAATTCAGCTGGCCTGTTTCGGAAGGCTTTTCGTTACGTTGACGACTACTTAATCATTCTGGACAACTGTGACAGCTCCGTACGCAGGATAATAGACATAGTAAAATTGTTTAAGGATTGTGGTATGGGCCTCAAGTTCACGCACGAGGTTCCAAATGAAGGAGAGTTGCAGTTCCTAGACCTTCGATTGATTAAAAACCCAGACCATGTTTGCTGGAGTTACCGTCCGCGTTCCGCGAAAGGCCTGTTAAATTATGCGTCAGCACACTCGAAGCTCATCAAGGATGGGATCACGGTCTCGTGTTTAAAGTCGGCTGCATCAAAGTCTTGTCACCATCGCATCAAGGAAAGCATCGAGTATCAGGTGGAAAGACTGAGTGATAGTGGTTATCCAGGTCACGTGATCGGCAGAGCCAGCGAGAAAGTTATTCGCTGGGTGAAAGGCCAGGGAAAGAACGACACAAAAGAAGAGCACAGCAAACCCGTTGTAGTACCGTACGTTCATCGCCTTTCACACGGGATTAAGAAAGTTGCCAACAGGTATGGAATCCCTGTCATGTTTTCGGCTCCCAAAAAACTTTCAACGGTATGCCCTGCGATTGCAGCTAGGGCGGATCAGAGTGCAAAGAAAAGAAAAGGAGGATGTGCTGTTAGACATTTATCACCATACGTCGCTTGCAAAGTGGGCACAGTGTACAAAGTCCCTTTGTCGTGCGGAAAGGTCTATATAGGTCAGAGTGGTCGATGTTTGAATGTGCGGCTGATGGAGCATGCTGGAGCTTTGGAAAGAGGTGACACTTCAAACAGTATGGTTATCCATTGTCGTGACTGCAGCAAGCGCAAGAAGAAATGTTCTCCCATTTTTTCCAAAACGTGTGTTCTTTTTCGTCACCGAGATCGTGTTACGCGGGAGATTGTTGAAGCCTATCATATCGCGGAAACAGGGCATACATGTGTCAGTGACCCTTCAGTTGGATTGTCTGAAGGAGAGATAAGTTATTTGAAAGAGCGATTGAAATCCGTGTGTTAATCTCTTCCTGTACATCGGTCGGCAAGTGGCGTGCGATTACTTTGGGTTGTTTTGGTTTTTGTTGTATATATAGAAGCTTCTGAATAAAATTTCTTGTAGTTGCGAGTAGCGCTGTGTCCCCTCTGTGTCGTCGTTTGATAGCGCCAGGTTTTTTCATATTTAAATGAATGCCTTGAAACTTGGAGCATAAGAAGACTCTAAATTCGTTAGAAGCAAATGTCAAGAAAACCAAACCCATTCTTTTCACTCCAAGGCAATTGGCGTCAGCGTGAACGGGAAATCTTATTCTGAAAAATTGAGATCTGGAGGTGATTTATTCGGTTAAAAGAATTGGAGTACATTTGCACAAAAACACCTCCTGGGACACCCACAAAATTAAGTAATTACTCCTATATCAAAAGCTGTCGGAATATTGGCAACAATCCATTTCTTTCTGCCGTCGAGTATCAAGTTGTTCGTTTACTCTTCACAGTTTACCTGCCACTTCGGTTACTGTTTGCTTGTCCAGGGTAAAACAACTAATATCGGCCGCCTACATACTCTCAAAAAGAAAACACTTCGACGCATATCTTATGAATACTACCTCCCGAAACTAATCCCTTTTTCAAGCGCTTTATCTTTATTTCCGTTAGTCTTTACTGAAATACTGTGGCAATAAATTACAAACTATATATTAGCACAATTGACGAGGTGTGTGATTATATATCTCTGCCCTCCTGAATTATCTTCACGCGGACGAGAATAAAATAGAATATGTGAAAAAAATAGTAAGTGCTTTTTTTAAACAAAAGCAGGACACGCTCCGTTGTTTACATTCTGTCTATTTCTTTTTATTTGCACTGATTTACATTTTTCTTGCTTAAAATTACTTGCTGGGTGAGTTGGTATTTCAAGATCTCATTAGCACTGAGCGATGAAAAACACGGACAAGAGGGGAGACACCACAAAGCGCCGTACTTCAACAACGTTTATTGCTGCGCGCAGCATATACATGTACAGTACAGCTAGCATTCGCAGCAATGAAAAGAAAAAGAGAAGATTCACGCTATGACTGCCAGCGGCGCCGACCTGCACGAGGACACACATTTTGTCGGTACAAAAACATAAAGCTAAACCTGAAAAGCCAGATGTCAGGAGGCAAGCAACAACAAAAACACGACTCTCTAGTTAGATATTCCAAAGACACGCCTGTCCTTCTCACTTAAAAACACCAATGGTGTGCTGACACAGTCGTCTTCTTTTTACGCGATTTCACCAGCCACGTTTACACCAGCATTGTTTTCATACTTATGAAGGATTGTGGTTCTTCCCAAAAAGGTAACACGTTCGTTACACTGTTGAAATTCACGGAAAAGCATGTGGAAATGACGAGATGCCCCGATGACACCGTTGTTATGTTCCATGAGCCTGTCGTTGAGACATCTGCCTGTTTTGGCCAATGTAGGCTTGGCCACAGGGCAAAGGTATCGAGTAGACCACCTTTTAGGCGCACTTCAAAACGGTTGCCGGTGCTTAACAGAGCAGTTATTGCTCTGTACAGTGACGGTGGAATTCAGCTTCTTGCACTGTTTTGATAGCTTCTCTGGCGCGGAAATACAGCACATGTACACCTGCTCTTTTTCCTATTTTGTTCATTTGTTAATGTTAATTTGTTATCGTCACATTTTTTTCCAATCTGTGTCAGCCCCATCGTTGTTTAGAGCCGCTTTCTTGCTCTCTCTTTGCATGCTCTCCGCAACAGACAGCATGAGTGTACATGTTTAGCCTGAGCAGCTCAAACGAGTCACCTGGCTAGAGAACGCGGAATCGAGTCCATGCTCACAGGATTTCGCGAGAGCATTTAAAAAGCAAAATTTAACAATAGCTCGTTTATCTAGATTATAGTGGGCTGAATCAAAAGACGCTTTGTGATGTCTCCCTCTTGCCCGTGTTTGTCTTCGCGCTATGTTAATGAATACATTGTTTGCTTTAAAACAAAATTTGTATCGAATTACGCTAATTGTGTTTAATGTCAATAATCTGCACATTTACTTGTAATATTTTGTAATTTTAATCACAATATTTTATCCAGCTTTCATTTCAACATTACGTGTGTAATATTTAGAACTAAACTGTAAAAGGCGAATTTTATTTCCCACTGCTCATCATAGCTATCTGTCGTGCAAACGGAGGCCTGAACCTGACTCAAGTGAACTAGCTTTCAATTTTTTGTTCCATCCTCCTTCCATTAGTAAAAAAAAACAAAAGAAAACAATTGGGTTTGACTTGTATTTCTCGCCTTAGCCTGTATTATTTTTCCAATGTACGAAAGTAGCCCCTAACGAGCAGGGACATTTACTGGGCGAGAAAGGTAGAGGGAGAATAGAGGGCAGCTACAATGAAGACAAAACGAAGTCACTTGCTGCAGACCTGAAGAATAGCCTTACTGTGAACATTTTTTCACCCACCGACTATGAACACATGTTCTTTCCTTTCGTCACTGTTTTTTTTAGATCCGCTATGGCTCCAATTGCTGAAAAATGTATTGAAAGGAAACTGGCGACTGAAATAAATATATACAGGATTACCTTGTGTGTTATAGTGATTGTTGCACATAAAATTTGTACACAACTTTATACGGAAGCGCAGAAAATAACAGCAAATATTTTGTAGCCTGCGCTCAAGACTCGTACAGCAAGCATAACTATGGAGTTCTTTTTTTTCTGTGCAGAAATGAAAGAACAATTTGAATGAATACTTCATGCTCTAGTCACCTTTGAAATTCCATCCAGCGCTAAACATCAGTGGGGTTCTTGTGTACAAATTATTTTTGATCACGTTCCTCGTAGCTGAAGTAGGTCTATATTTTATTGCAAGTGACCTTGCGCTAACGCAAGTGGAATGCAAGCTGTTGAACGCGACACGCTTTTCTTATTATCAAGAGTAGACCTAAGCCTTCCTATAAAACGACGCACACCAAACCGCGTGGTTTTCTTCCACTGTTTTGAAGCCAGTTATTTCCAAATTAGGAACGCTCCAAATAATTTCCAAATAAGGAACGTTGCGATCGTGTTTTATTCATGACACAGCTATGCCTCATAAACATTCGCTTGAGGCCGTACCTGGATGCACCTTCATTGGAAAGCAATGAAAATGCAGTGGTAGGGTAGGCATTCCCGTGCTCCGATAAACAGCGCAGATCCGCAAAGGGCGCTGAATATCTCGGCACCAAGTGTCTGCCAGGCCAGCCGGAAAATTTGTTTCACATTCCCTTCTTTCCGGATGGACGCATAATAAAGTCTAACCAGGATGACTTGTTAGGGCAGCCAGAGCAGCGAGCCATCCAGAGCGGCTGCCTGGAACCTCAATGCCATATATTTTTTTTTCCCTTCTAAGAGTCCAATGCGCGAGAGTGAATACCACGCGAAAGAGAAGAAATCACGGATAAAGGCAAGTTGTTACGACACGAGCAGACGCATGCTTACTTGTGCTCTGTGCTTCAACCCGTGCGGAAATATCAGGAGGCTTTGAGGGGACAGAAGATTTGTTCAACAGCTCCAAGAAAGCAGCAAAAGCCGAGCAAAATGAGAGTGTTTGCGCAAATTCCACTGCGCCTATGCTGGAACTGTGGGGCTTCATTGCGAAGGAAATGGGGCGCAAAGAAAGTGAGATACAGTTGCGTTTTGTTTTACATTCCTCCTTGCGAGTAAACATCCGGAGCGGGTCGCAAAATACAACCGATGTGTCTTTAATAAGCTCGCAGAGTGATTCGTACAGCGTCAAGCTTTCGCTGGCTGTTTTGTTTTTCTCACAGCCGTCATTCTGGTGCACTTCAGGTGTTGGCAATTGTAACTAAGCTCGATCGAGTCATAGAACGAGGAGGCTTTCGAAAACGACGGAGGACATGTTTCTGTTCTTTGCAGAATTTAGTTTTAATTCCTCGGACTGAGTAGCACACTCGTAGTCGACTTCAACTATTAATTATTATTATGTGACAGTGTCGGCTGGAAAAGACAAATTAAATATTTATCTTTAGAGGAAACACTGATTCTCAACACTATCTTCGGATAAGCAGCAACCAAGTACATCATTGCAAAACTTGCATTCCTTACAGTCATGCCATTAGCTTTAAAATATCATGCTCTCAGCATTGTGCCTTTTACAAACATTCGCAGGCATTTGTGGCGCCCTAACGAAACAAAAATATCCAGGAAAGATGATTGATGACACCACGAAACGGGCAGAGGAACTTGACCGCAAGTTGCTGCATTGTTCAACAAAACCTCTATCTTGAAAAAGCAATCTAATTTATCCAAGATCTACTTGCTCTCTGTCCACGACATATGAGGCATTCTAAGAAGACGCCACAGTCGAACGCTAAGTTGAGCGAGTTGGTATAATTTGATACCGGAAATCAGAACTGGTCCTTCTGGTCCTGCTTCTTCTGGTTCTTCTGCTCCTCTGTCTGCTGTTCACTCTTGTTTCCAATAGGAAAACAATATTATACCCGGATATTAAGTGAGCCTGTAAACGACATATTCCAGGAATTATCATGAGCTGTAATGTAACGTTCTAAAAACGTGTGTTTTTTTTTTCGCAAATGGTCCCTCCGGTATAAGAGAGTTATGTGTACATATATAGGACTGTGTCGGCTCTGAATACCAACAACGCGCGTATTGAGGCCCATGTGTCCAGTATTTTCTGTCAGGTGGACGGCTGGCGTAGTAACCCTAGCTGCCGAGGTTTAGCTTGCGTGCAGTCCGAAGCCCGAGGCAAGTTAGCAACGACCAGATTTCCGTGATCTTTTAACTTCTTTCAAAGTCATCCGTGCTATAATTACCGGATGCGCACCATGCAACAAATCACGCTGTAAAATTTCTACCCAGCCAGTAATGCTACAGATATCGGCTACCACTGCTTCCAGCTGATGTACAAAAAACCATTAAGACATTTAAGTTCCGTCTTTAAAGGTATCACAGGATAGAATTTACATATTGCACGTATAGTGCATATTATACGTATAGGGCCCCACTTTAACGAAGCCGCGTAAGCGTGCCTGCACACGACTTCATATCTAGAGTTTTCACAGAGTATTCGCTACTTCTGTATATCTACCAGGGTGTAAGCGATGGCAGCTTTAGTTTAGTCCCACTCTATGTCCGATAGAAAATTTCATGCCAAGTTTTTTCAGTGACAGTACATAGCCATTGGAGGTGCATTTTTGTAAGTGAATTTAGTTCATGTTTTATTTAATATCATTCGGTCTCCTAATCTTTCTAATCATCGGTTTTTGTTCTGCTCACAGAATTAGTTGTATTTGGCTGTTCGTTTCCTAACTTTTTGTTTCTCCTCTGAGTTGCTGTTTTCAGTATCCAGGAAACGGTGGTACAAGGATTTAATTTGTATTTATGCTGCCCGCCCATAAACCGCTCTGTGTATTTTCGTTTAGCAGACATAGCGCACTCAAAATGTTACGTGAAATCGCCCTCTCGCTGCGTAACAGGACGTTTTTGGGTAAGCTACACGCCGAGACATTGCCTAAAACATGCTTGGAGAAAAAGGCATTCTTCTGTCTATGGTAAACCGCTGCAGTTGAGGTGCTTCAGGAACAATTGAGCATCGCTTAGATATCTGAATAGGTGCCTTAATCTTCCGCGATGCCATGCAACGGGTATCGAACAAAAAAACAGGGTGGCTCTTCGTGCGAGTTCGTTCGTCAAGACAAAATTTGTAGAGCTTGAAGACTTCAAATACTTCCAGAGGACATTTTTGCTTCCTGTGGGACATGAAAAGAAGGCATTCTAAGTTTCTGAGATCTGCCCGCCTCGGTGGCTCAGTGGTTAGGGCGCTCGGCTACTGATCCGGAGTTCCCGGGTTCGAACCCGACCGCGGCGGCTACGTCTTTATGGAGGAAAAACACTAAGGCGCCCGTGCACTGTGCGATGTCACTGCACTTTAAAGACCCCTAGCTGGTCGAAATTATTCCAGAGCCCTCCACTACAGCACCTCTTTCTTCCTTTGTTCTTTCACTCCCTCCTTTATCCCTTCCCTTACGGCGCGGTTCAGGCGTCCAACGATATATGAGACAGATACTGCGCCATTTCCTTTCCACAAAAACCAATTATTATTATTATTATTATTATTATTATTATTATTGTTATGAGATCTGAGTTTCATCAGAAAGCGTGTTCTACTGCAAACAACTCGATGTACACATGCGTGAAGCAGCACCACCAGATATAACCAGACGTACTCTTCAGAAATACCATCGTCTAGCTCACGAGATAACTGAGTTCATGTGACAGCAACAACTGCAGCACTTATGACCTTGATTGCCCACCAGTCCTCCAGAGCGAAGAATTTTCATCTAGCTCTGGAAAAAGGCATCTTGCCCGAGGTAAAAGGCTTCAGGAGCTTCAAAACCTTGTTCGTGAAGTGTCCAGGCTTTTTAATTGCCTCGTCGGAAGCAGCAGGCTGCTGCGTCTCCGAAGGATATGAAAGCTGGGCCCGGTGTAAAGAGTAGACATCAAAGATTTCTTTATGGAAGATTGCTGGATTCGAGAATTCCTTACGGGTTTTGAAAGGGGGCAAAAATGGCGGTTTTATCGTTTGTCCTGAGCTTTTGTTCAATACAACAGCAAATATGGCTATTCAATGCTCTTCTATTTTCACGGTAATGAGTCACTGTCTAACTCGAGTAGTACTCAAGTTGTTTACAGCGCTCTGTCGGTATCTTCAAGCATTACAAGTTTCCTCATTGAAAAAAATACTTCATTTGTCACCACAGTCTATACTATAACTCAGACTACTACTATTTGTTGATAAATCCTTAGACATGTTTTTTTTCTCATTGCACTCTACAGACTGCAAAACAAGCACGATGAATCAACATTGTGAACCTTTTTTTTCTACAAAGGGCAGCTTGAGTATTTTGATTGTCTACCGAAAAGAGGAGGAGGGAACTTTTTATTTATTTTTTTTCGCTCACATCCACGCCTTAGTTGCTCTTGTGATGGGCGCTATGTAGCTGTTGAAGGGGAGTGTGACCACGCCTCCAAGGGATGTGCCGGGTGTGGGCGACGTGAAGCGCCCGGAGAACGGGCTGCAGAGAGGTTGGTAGAGCAGTCCATAAGGCCCACATGTGGTGATAGGAAGGAGGCACGAGGTGTGAGCGAAGTATATTAGGAGAGTTAGAGGGACGGGTGCTTAACATAAAAAATATGTATGAATGTTTGCAGGACGCTCACCACATACGACACAGGCAGATTTTCCAGGTTTGTTAAGGATCTAATGGGAATATAGTTCATAAGGAAGGGTGTTTGTGTCTGTCCAGTGAGAGTGGCATCGGCCCGGCACAAGAAATGGGAGGGGGGCAAAGGTTCGTCGTAGCAGCCAAAAATTGCAAAGCTGTTCGCGGTGTTCCTGTCAGTGTGTAACGCGGTCTGCCTTGGGATTATAACGGGCTGCTCTGGCGGTCGGAGGCTTTGGTGGAAGTTTTTCTCGAGCCAGAACGTGAGAAATCTCATTCTTTAACATGCCTTGGTGTCCAGGAATCCATTAAAAGTGGACATGGAGCGTTGGGCGGGCTGTCAGGTATTGTCGCAAAGCATCTAGATATGCGGCGGGTGTTTTTGAGACTCGGATGTATGTAGAACAGCCTTTGAGTCTCAACGTTTGTTAATGGTGGACGAGAAGTGTTCGTGAAGGCTGATCGCGTCTGCTATGGGCAGTCTCTGCGTTGGTTGAGGAGGGCACTTCTGTTTGTAGATGTGTAAAGGGGTTTCGAAAGCCGACGACTGCAGTAACAACTTGGTGCTGGAGAATATGGGCGTCGGTATAATAAGTGCCGTGGCCCAGTGCGGGTAAAGGTTTTGGAAGTGCTTCACTCCGCCCAGACTTTCTCTCTCATGACTTGTGGCGTGCTATGGGTTTTACGGTGAGACGCGAGAGGCTTTTCCACGGAGGGGCAGATGGTCGAATCTTCAAAAAGGCGGGTGGTTTCCGGCTAGCTCGGATGTTGAAAGTTGATGAATCTTGGCTGTGTTTGCGTTGCCGCGCGTTCCTCCAGGGAGTTGAAAAGCTCGGCATCTGCGACAAGAGCGTTTGCTGCATTGATGTGAGCTCCCATCGCTATACGAGTGAAGCCACGCAGAAAAGCTTCCAGTTTGCTTGCTTGAGAAGATGTGAGCCGTTGATAGGGCTGGTCTTACGTTACTCTTGAATAAACGAGTGTTTCAATGACTCGGTGGAGTTCGTGTTCTCTGAGTATATGTTTTTATTGTTGTACGAGCTGGATGCGCCTCATGTTTCACTTGCTATCTTATTGAAAAGTCAAGCCAAGGGGCATGGTGTCGCTACGTCGAGCAATGGGGGTTTGTGCGACGGAAAGTTCAATGAGGTCGCGATAGGAGGAAGCGGCTTTTTGGGGAACGTTAGAAAGCACAATGTTTTAAAATTTTTCGTTGGAGCAGCTAATACCGATGTTGCGTGCATGTTCCTGAACGACGTCGATGCTGTGCTGCACATTAGATTACAGTTCCCCACCGTTTTCTGTCGTAGACCAGACGGAAATATCTTCCGCATAAATTCCGTGGCGCAGGCCAGGAATTTCAGAGATTTTGGGGCAGTTCTTTGTCAGGTTGGAAAGCACAGAAGAAATCATGGATTCCTGTAGCGTACCTGCGGTGACGGGAAAAGGGGTGGAGGGCCTGCCGTCGATGCCTACGATTCGGAGGTTCCTGTCTGTAAGAAAGCCTCTGATGTAGGTGGACATGCGGATGCCACAACGAGTGTCTGCGAGGTTGGTGAGAATTGCAGTGGAGGCGACGTTACCAAAGGACTTTTTGATATCCATGCCGGTGAAAACTCGAAGCTGTGCTCTGCTTGGGAAGGTGTACAAATCATCTTAGATTTGCCTTCTGATATCTAGTATAGCCCCGCCGCGGTGGCTCAGTGGTTAGGGCGCCCGACTACTGATCCGGAGTTCCCGGGTTCAAACCTGACCAGGGCGGCTGCGTTTTTATGGAGGAAAAACGCTAAGGCGCCCGTGTGCTGTGCGATGTCAGTGCACGTTAAAGATCCCCAGGTGGTCGAAATTATTCCGGAGCCCTCCACTACGGCACCTATTCTTCCTTTCTTCTTTCACTCCCTCCTTTATCTCTTCCCTTACGGCGCGGTTCAGGTGTCCAAAGATATATGAGACAGATACTGCGCCATTTTCCTTTCCCCTAAAACGTATTATTATTATTATTATTATTATTATTATCATTATTATTATTATTATTATTATTATTATTATTATTATTATTATTATTATTATTATTATATCTAGTGTACATACGTGGGCTCGGAAACCGATCATAGTGAGAGCGAGACAAAGATTGGTATGCATGTGCAATTCGAGGCGGGTAAAGGCTATTTTTTTTTAGCGTGGAGGGTATTCCGCGTTTCGGGATCATAATTACGTGAACCCCTTTTCATGCAGCTGGAATTATGTCGGAACGACAAAGAGTATAATAATCTGAATAATGATGATGATTTTGCGTTTTTATGGCGCAAGCACAGCTGTGGCCAAAGAGCGCCATAGCACAAAGTATTTTTCGACAACTCAAGGTGGGGTTCTTGAAGTGCGATAACTTGTGGGTTGACGCCTGTAATTCGCTTGCATTGCAGGAGGGCGTTTTTCTGGCGGCGAGAAACGTGGCAATTCTACTGCCATATAATTATGTAGTTGCGGGGCGGGACTGTCTGCTGCATGGTATCAATCCTCATGGCGGTCTTCCTTCACTGTATTGAGATTAGGCACTGGAGGGATGGTGGCGCGGTTTCGAGGGAGACCTTGGAGTCGGTTTCGCGAGAGGAGTGGGCAACGGACGAGACATAGAGGAGATGCTGCTCTAGATATTCGGCGTGAGTGGTGAGCTGTTGTAGGGCCAGTAGAACGGGTGCAAGGGATTTTTGGATGAGAGCAATAGCGCTCTCGGTCGAGACGGATGAGGGAGTTGAGGTTGAAGGAGTGTTGAATGGCATGAGTTAGACGGGGGTGTAGGTGCTTGCCCACTCCAGAAATCCCGGAAAGGAGGCTGCTAACACTTTAGCCCGAGGTTTTCTCAACTGGGCACCGGTGGCCTCTGATCTAGGACTCTCACGGGAGCGCATGCATACATTCAGTGAACTGACAAAAGCTTTAAAGCTGAGCGTCGGCTCTACCCCGCACCCCATCCCTCCTTCGACACTTATCACCAAACACTTTGGAGGCGGCTCCAAACTAGCACCTTGCCCTACCCTTATATACGCTCATGCTATCACCAAGTCCACACAAACCCCTCCTGTACTCTCTGTCACCACCTCAGCGCCACTCCTTAACATATCATTTTCCTCTGCACCGCGGATCCTCCCCCGCGGGGCCTGGAGCACCTTACTATTTGGGAGGCTTTGGAGACTCTACTGCGTTCCGAGGACCCGCCCAAGCAAGCCATCGCCGCAGGTCGGCCTGCCAGCGTCATGAGCCTCCGGGATATGAACGGTTGAGTGCAGTGGGGTCGTGAGGAGGCTCATGGACCTGCGTGTCCTAAACTTCTTTGTTTTAATAAATGTTTTCGCTACCACCAAACGGGAAGGGGGCGCGACGAAGTGGGAGATATGGACAGCTCACCGGGTTACTTGGTGAAGTTAATGATTGCATCTTGGAAGCTTGGGTGGTAGCTCTCGAGATTGGTGTGCTGGTGGCCGCCGTATCGCGGGAAGTCGATGGACGTCACTTGGTATTGTATTCGGATTGTCGTTGACTTGTTTACGCAGATTCTTGACTTCGGCTGTTACTATTGCAGCAGACCTGAATAAAATTCTTCCGATTCGAGGATGGTAGGGCCGGTCAGTTGGTGGCGTCGGCTATCAGGGGGGGGGGGGGGGGGGGGCAGATACGACCAGTTAGGCTTTTTCGCACACTCCGTCGACGATCAGTACGCAGGGTTCTCCGCTAAAAAGGAGCCTTAACGCTATAGCAATAAAATCATTTAACGTCATCTGTGACACATAATTTAAACTACCTACTTGAATCTTACGTCACTTCAATGTTACCTTAAACAGTTCACTTGAATGTTTCGTTAAACTGCGACGAATTTTAGATTGAGTGTACACAATCACAAGTATCAGACCCTGCGCAAGCAAGTAAACATTCCAGGTCACTCATCTGATAAATTAAAATTTTTAATCTTGGAATCTTGGAATCTTGGACCGTGAAGCTAGAGACTCATTATTAATTGACAAATTTAAGGCTTTGTCGTCAAGTATAAACGAAAAGATAGGAAATCCACGTGGCTATTTTAGTAACGCTTTTATTCAGACGAACCTCGGAAGATTGGCGAGGACATGAGAGCAGGGACAGCCCCGTAAATCAGGCTCAAAGCAGGGAACTGTTCACGAGGAGGAAAGAAATAGCTCGTATTTTGCAATGCCCCCCTTGTAAAGCAGTTAACTCTGCTTAGATGAATATATTACCAAACGTATAGGCGGAAAATTATAGTTTCAGTAAAATTTCATTTTCAGCATTTGGTTCCTTTCGTAAAAAGGGAAATTGATAATATGTGTTTCTCCTCTTCAAAAGAATGTCGCCTTAGCAAAGTTTTGTCTTTTTACGGAAATAATTGTTAACCCTCTTCACAAAGATATCAGTTTTCATTTAGCGCATGTGCGTGCCCCTTCCGTCTTTGATCTCTTTCTTTTGGAGGTCAGCTGTTGAATTTAAAACCAGAGCAGCGAGAATGTAATCAAAGCGCCGAGTACTCGCAGTGATGTATCTGCGACTCTGCGTGTGTTTCTGCGCCCCTCATTTGCGTTCTGTAGTGACGCGCTTTAACCGAAATGCAAAGACAGCTTGCCCCTTTTGTAGCACTGCTTGCAATTTAACCTTATGAAACTCGCTTTTTACCTCAGCCGATACAGCCGGATGTATTGAACCACTGAGAATACAGGATTCATAAAACAAGGTAAAATATGTGGAGTGCATAGGTTTAGTCAGGCGCTCTTTAGGGCAGCTATTAATATAACCATAAATTTTCTCATGCATAACTCTTCTGAGCTACAATGCTCACTCTCCAATGATCTGCAATAGCTAGCGCAGTATGGCCCACAATGCCTGCAGTACGGAATTGCTTCCAATCACAATTAAAAAGATCCAATTTTAAAGGCTTCCTTAAGCTATTCTTATTCTGGAGGAACATCCTTATTCATCCAGTTGCTGCTCCTAACGAAATGTCTATGGTCTTTCCTTCTTTGCAGTGCACGATATAAAACATTGGAGGAGACAGTCAAGCTGCGCCTTATGGGCATGACACGGTAGCGTAATGGGTTAATTAATTCCCACATAAGCGGAAGTGGTAATTCGCGACTTTGCACTCATAAATGCCTACGAGTCACAATACCACTCCTGGCGGAGTGCTGTAGGAGTTGAGCGATACTCCACTACCTTTCGATAACAGGTGCTGCCAAAGGTGTACCTTGATCGACCCAGGTTGCTTTTTTCGAACGGCCAATCATTAATTTAGCTGCCACCTGCCACTGTACGAGTTTGCTCGCAATCCGGTGGGTAGGTTGTGCTGACACCACACGGCTACGCGACCTATGTGGCGCACCTAGTTGCTTGCTAAAGTGAGTGAGTGAATAAACTTCATTGCTCTAATAAAGAAGTCTTGCTGCTTGCCCGAAGATTGTCGATATCTTGCAGGCTGAGCGTGCTCGCTAGAGTATTTTTAGCTCACACCGTCGACGACGACGAGGCCGACACTCAGGATGACGACGGTGACGACGGCGCCGGAGTTTCTGCAAAGCTAAAGCCTTAGCGCTATCGCGCTACAGTTACACCATACGTATAGGCTTCAATGCACATATAGATTGGCTCTCAAAAAGACAACCGCGGGTAAATATATTTTGCTTTCAGCAGGTTGTAGAGGGAGGCAGAATTTCTGCAAATGAAGTTGTTGCTTTCTCGGCACGGTGAATGAACCCATTTGATGGGAGAAACACACACGGCCGAAAGGAGTTAAAAAACAAAACAAGTAATCCAGAACAAAATGATGTGTTTGGTCTCTTTTTTCAGTTTATATTCTATTGTGTATGGCTTCCTAGTAACCGGTAAGAGGATAAACTCCTCTTAGCGGGTTTAAATGAATCTTGCGGCGAGAGAAAAAAAAGCTGCAAACATTTATAAGGTACGCGTCAAAAGAGTTATTGCCGTTTTCTCGGTGCCCGGCAACAAACATCAGCGCATATATATATATAATATTTTTAGTGCTCGCACTCTATGCACCAAGCACTGTAAATAACTTTGTTTCGCTATGTAGGTAACTTTATTTAACCATTAGATACACGTTTAAATAGTTAACCACTCTTCGCCATGGTTTGCTTACTCTCTGCCATAAGCTTTCTGACCACTCCTGAAAAAAATTCTCTGGATAAAGAAAGGTTGCTTTTCATTGCGCTTCGGTTATAGCGGGGCTAACAAGAAATTCTGCCTGTATCACTGCCTTTGCACCTGCTGAATGCAATGGCATCAAGGGCGTCTCTTAAAAGTAAATTGTGCGGGAATGCTGCTGCTCGAGCAGAGAATGGGCCCTGCCTTCTTGAGAACGCAGGCTCCGATCTCTACGCCAGTGTCTATATTCGGGCACCGGAAGATGACAAGCTCCATTTATTATTATTTTGCCGATATCTGTCGTTTAGGTCGCCTTGAGAAAAGGCGACTTACCACCATTAAATTTCCTCATGATGCGCATCCCGCACGCATTCCGAACCCATGACACTGCACTACCAAGACGTGAGCCTACAGAACAAGCACGGCTGCTTTCATATCGGTGTCGATCGCTATTGGAGGAGAGCAAAGGAAAAATAGGTCCTGAGGAAAGGGACATTATAAAGAGATGACAGTGGGACTGCAAAACACAGACTTCGGCGAAAACGTGCCCGATGCATCTGTTTAAGAGTCTTTTAGTTCACATTTGGCCACGCAATTTCTTCTCGACGGTACGGGGCACGTATGGCCTGCTCATGAAAAACCGCGTTGCGGCGTTGGAATAAAAGAGAGGTAGCGTGCACCCGCAACCCCGTAAAACGGGTCTGTGAGGCGTCTGTTTTATCCACGTCTGGCTGTGAATGTCCACTTTGTAGCGAACTGGAAAAAAATTGTGAATAACGATTGTTGGGACCCATTAGAGCCCGTCCCGCAATGGTCCTCTGCGCTACAACGTTTGCGTGTTTGGGCTTTAAGTATTCGTAGAAATGGTTATGAACGGGGTGTTTTGCTTGATACTGTTTATGGTTAGAGTACGTTACTTTTACGTCCGGAATCAGTTTAATGTCACATTGTTTGCGGCGGCTGATAGTGATGATGCCCTAAACCATTTGTAGAGGCCGGGCGAAAATCGTGCACCTCAGCCGTGATGTTTGCTTACCCTTATGCACGCATTCGGATGGCAAGAATTCGTCGCGCGTATTAAACTAATTCATTACAAAATATATTTGTTTCTGCATTGCGACCTTTCGTTGCCGTCTTTTGCTTTAAGTTAAATAAATTATCACTTACGAACGTTGTAAGTAATCCTCTATGAAACTATTTTCGGAAGCGTGCCGC
The DNA here is from genome assembly GCF_052857255.1 of Amblyomma americanum. Taxonomy (NCBI): domain Eukaryota; kingdom Metazoa; phylum Arthropoda; class Arachnida; order Ixodida; family Ixodidae; genus Amblyomma; species Amblyomma americanum. The sequence continues at coordinate 92,112,053 of NC_135499.1, read as the reverse complement.
TGCATTATGCGTTTTCATCCCGGTCAGTCGTTACACAGGCAATTTTCCCAAAATTAACCATGAGTTTAAAGTCTGAGCAAGCCACCAGTTCACGCTCCTTGGATCATGTGTTGTCTGCGGCTTCCAGGATTCAAATTTTTTGCTGCAATCGAGTAAACAATATCGACTTCAACTGCTAACATTTAAAAACGAAAGATAAATTCATTCTGAGCCATTTCAACACAGCAATATGGGACCGATTTTGGATGTTATACAAATCATTTAATACTATTCTACACCAGACAAAAAGATACAGATGTTGTTCAATGAAGAACAAACTTTCAGCTGGATTCTGGAGACCGCTAACATAATACTCGGCGTTTGTGCGGAGTTCTTTAAGGAAAAGACGATAAGGGAAGGGTGCATGATAATATTAACTGAAATATTTATGAAAAAACGCAATGAATGACCTGAAGTGAATCGAAAGAGGATTGTAAAATGGCTTCAGTGCCATTCAAACTTTCATTGTCCTGCAGATCGACAGGCCATAATCAGGAAATGCTAGAGCACATCAAGAACGAGACTAGAAAGCTCTAAGCCTTTATATGGTGTAAGCTGTGCGCATGTCCCACATGCTTTCAACTGAGCAGATAATAGTAAGGTTGCACTGAGAAAGACTTTAAATTGAATGTGATCAATAACAAACCAATTTGACAGCTGGTTCTACCAATTATTTCTTAAAACGATCTGAAATGTGGTTAGCATTCTTAACTCAATCTTCAGGAAGTTTTTGAGAAATTCTTTGAGAATCGATAAATGCTTCAAAAAGTATTATGTGGCAGTTGACGTAACTAAAAGGCTGAGACGCTGAACCTTTTCTCATTTATTTTTTTTTCTCGATAAGGTGAGCCTCGTCTCACTGTACACGTATGCTTTGGATAACAAAGAGACAAGCAAGTAGGCCAATTAAAGAAATATGAAAACACGCTGAATGCCCCGCTGTATAATAGTCCGTTAGTATTCTGCACCCGAAAACTTGATGCGTCGGTGTTTTCTTTTCCGTTTGCGAGCACTTGAAGCAAGTGCGAGAAATGTGGCCTGCCGCTGCACAAAGGGTTAAAGTTTGTCTTTTAGTCCAACATCCTCTTGATAAGCGCATAAAATGTCAGTGCGCAAAACTCCTGTTTCATATACTACGCTCAGCATGCTGCCCACATTAAGAAAACCGATGACATTGACCGGCCAGATGAATGCAATAGTTTTCACGCAATTCTTCAATAAAACATTAAGGGTATAAATTTATTAAGTGGACTATAACCAGCACAAAATAGAAGCAGTGGCAAAACGTCCTGAAACAAGAGTGCGTGCACCAAGCTTCTGTTTTTAAGTACAAAGGTCATGAGTTCTTCAGAGCCATGCCTTGTGGGTTGTGTTTCAGCTCTCAAGTCCGAAATCGGTTTAACGTAAGAGCTGCTGCCGCTATCATTCCTCTACGATTATTGATTGCAGAGGGGTTACTACAGCACACTTGATTTGGCGAGTGGCAGATCGTGTGGTCGACGCCATTTTTAGGAAAACATTGCTGACAAATAAGTAGATTCGCCGCAAAATGTTCTATAACACAGTTTAAGTCAAACGTTTAAGTCACAAGACAAGTTGCATGAAACTATAAACAAAGGTTACAATGCCAGGGAAAATGATGGCTAGCAGAAGGCCATGAATTATCAAGGCCAGCCGAGTCGACCCGACAAAATTGCACGCGCTGCAGTATGAAAAGTCATACCATGCGATTTATCAAAGTTTTGTAGACGGAGATAAATGTCGAGTGAAACACTAGGAAAATAGTATCAAGAGTTCCTATGAAGCCTCGGGCCTTATTAATTATGCATGTCGGAGAGAGAACGCTACTGTTGTGATTGGGAAGCTCGGGAGCAGGCAGGCAGCATCAGAACAAGACGCTTAATGGAGTGAATTCCTTCACGCGCGGAATTTTAATGGGTAGACGGTCCTGAGTGCAGATTTTCCTCCTGAGCATTCCTTTTTGTAAAGCAAATAATGGTTCATTGCTGTCTTAGAGCTTATATTTCGGCGTGTAATTTTGTTGTACAGAAAAAATGTAAATGCCTTCTGAGCAAACAAATATCGCCATCTTGTTTACGAGCATCTGACGAATAACCTAATAAAATTCCGGGGGCTGTTTAATATTACTGCATCTAGGAAACTGGGCCTATCCGCACAGCCACACAAAGCGAAAATCAGCATTCCCGACAAGCTGATTTCACGAAACAGAAAAATTGATTAATATTCCTCGGTGACCAAATCATCATCATCCTGACTGCGCCCAGCAGTGCAGAAAAAAGGCTCCTCCCATATATTTCCAATTGACCTTGTCTTGTGCCATCTGTGGCCACCTCATCAAGCAAACTACTTAATCCCATCTCCTCACCTAACTTTCTACCGCCCCCTGCTGCAATTTCCTTCTCTTGGTGACCAGTTCTGTCGAGCTCAACTCCCATCGGTTATCTTGCCTTCACAATACATGCAACGCCTATGCCGCCGTTATTTGTTCCCTTCGACTAGGATGTCAACAACCTGCATTTCTTTCCTGGCCCACTGTGCTCTCCTCCGTTCCTTTAAAGTTACACCTATCATTTTTCTTTCCATAGCACGCTGTGTTCTCCTCAATTTAAGTTGAATCCTTTTCATTTGCCTCCACGTTTCCGCCCCAAAGCTGACTACCGGTATGATACGCTGATTAAATGGGTATTGCCTTTGAGAAAAATTGCACGCATTTGATAGACTGCCTTTATCTGCGAATATCAACAAACGGACCCCAAGCAGTGGTCGCATGGCAATGTAGTGGATTAAATCATCGGCGCCGGCTGAAGGGCTCAGCGTCCTCTATCGCTTGAATGTCCTCTCACGGGTCAAGTTTTCGTGGATAAAACAAGTCCAAGTCGCGTAAGTGTTGTAAGCACATTTTAAGGAACGTAAACGAAGAGGTGACGTGTCTTATTCGTTAAGCTTTTTGGTAGTCCTCGTAGCCACGGAAGGGGCGCTTATTCTGGACACATGACGTTTAGGTTTTATAACATGAATTCTCCTTTCAATTTCATAACTTTTGTTCCTTGTTCTTACACTCAATTTCTTCCTTCTCTCATTCTTACATTCTTTGTTGTTCTGACTTCGGATTTGTTCTTTCTTTGCGCGTAGCATACATCATATAGGCGCACTTTGGTTCAGGCAGGAAAAATCTTTTCCTTATGATAAGTGACGCTTCTTTAGACAGGCAAAAATGAAAGCCCCATGATATTACCTACTAAAGCGCTTACCACAGCTGTAGCCAAGGGCAGCCATTAAAGGCAAGTGTGAACACCGAATAGCTTAATTAATTACGACATGATCACCTCATTCATGATACCGACCTTTCGACAGGCACATTTAAATACGTTCTGTAACACTTAGTTTACACGGACTCATAACCCTTCATTCCGGCACTAACAAGATATTTGTTCCATCGCAGTAATGCCACATGTTGAACGATCAGGCGTCGTCACACTGCTGCGTAAAATCCTCAACATGGTTCGCTAGAAAGAATTCTTTTTGAGTTCTGTGATTGCACTCGGACTCTTTCACTTATAGAGTGTTTTCTTTTTGGCGTATATAAAAGGGGAAAGTAGGAGAGTGGCACTTACGACTGGTTCTAGAGAACGAGTTAATTTTTTTAGCATCTCGCTTGACGTTTGTTGCTGCTGTGTCTGGTCTTATTGGAAATTTTTCTGCAGTTAAACTGGCATCTCCGCCCCTCCCCTTCCCCCCCCCCCCCCCAAAAAAAAAAAAAATTCTTGGGTGATCCTCGATAGATTGTTTATATGCGTTGACATTTTCTGTTGCTCCTGATCCTGTTGTCGCTAATGCCTATATAGGCAGAAATGGTAATTCTGTACTTGCCTTCCATACATCGCTGGGTGTCCTAATAGGGCTATGGCGCAGTCGTGCTGCAGCGGTTAAACGATGCGCCACTTCCTCGGCAATGCCCACTGCCCCGGTTGCAACAGCCAACGATGAGGCCTGTAAGACCCGAATTGCTCTTCTCGAGCAACTTCTCGCGATCAAACAGTTCTTTAAATGCCACCTGCCGTGGTGGGCAGTTTTCTCACGGTCCATTTGGAGGTTTCCACGTCCAACAGTTGGCGGGTTGTGATGACGTCAGAAGGTTCTTACCGCGTCACGGGTCACTCGCGACCGCGCACCATGGCTCGTGGTAGGTTAAATATTGTTTCGTTTTTACAGAGAGCTACATGGCTCTAAAGATTGTTCTTTCTAAGGCGGGCTATGTGGGACTGCTATCGCCATTTTCGTTTGCATTCTTGAAACTCTAACGCAATAATTAACGTTTTAGACCGGATCCTTGTCTATGCTTTCTTAAACGAAGTAACCTGGCATATGATACGTAGACTTTGAAACATCTCCTTCCTTAGCGCGGGCATGAGATGTTTACACTTTTAGATGTATGCTTTCTGCCAAATCGCCACAGTAGTCGAGCATTAAACAATTTCGTCCAAATGAAATATACAGCATCCCGCTGGGTGTTGTTGCTCGCAGACAAAACAATTGCATTGGAGCACGTCTGGCAGACAATTGCTTGCCCGGGTTCAACTTTTTGCCTCCCAGCAGATCATTCTGGCTAGCAAGCGCAGCTCCCAGGCTAGCAGACATTCTGAAAGAAAGTGTAAATATGTTCAGCTGGGCTACAATGCTAGAATGAGAACTGAAGTTGCAGCGAGTTGCGCCCATAACAGTCTTTATTAGGATGAAACTCTAAACCGCGAAGCGTAACAGAGGAACCCCCTCAAACAGTGGCTTTTGAAAGAAAATGCCACCAAAATAATGATAATTATGTAGCAGTAGAGGAGCGGAGAAGGCAAGAAGACAGCCCTAAGACCACCCGCGCAATCGACAAACCAGTTCGGAGGCGATCGTAGGCAAAAAAAAGTGCGTCGATTGATGTTGTTCACCGAAAAGCAACCCGTTAGTGCACTTTGCTCTTTACTACTTAATTACTGTAGCGCTAAAACCACTACATAACATACAGTATTTTGACTTCTTTCCTGAAAGAAACGGTAATGGTTTCCTTGTGATAAGTCCGCGAGATAAAATATGCCTATTAACAGAAAATAGGAGCCCATGCTAGTCGCTCCGTTTCTCATTTCAGTGAAATAGCTCGAAGCAGGCAGAAATTCTTCAACAGTGATTCAAGATAATGAACGAGCGCACCGGTTCTCACAGGTCAAAAAGGCAATCAGCCCGGGATTCGAAGGGGGGATGTGCAGTGAGATAGTTATAAAATTTACACACGGGTACAACATTTCTTTCTGGTCTCAATTTGAGAGAAATTCAAAGCAGACAACAGGCACTTTTTTTCTTTTCAATGTTTTTGACAGCAAGTATAGAATGCCTGAAACAGTGTGATGCAGGAACCGAAAGTACAGTATTAGAAATGCAAACGCATGCTCAATCGTTAAAATGTTCTGTGTTCGTTTACTTGCGGCCTTTAAGTTTAAGTAGTAATTTTCTTCCCAGAAGCTACCTCGACGTGAACCAAATGTTGCAAGCGTCTTCGAGCACCAAAGAATGCGTCTTGTTGGAGCATACATTTTCGCCTGATGGAATTTGAGTTATACTTTTGATTATTTTCCACATGTAATTAGAGGCCATTTTAAACATCGTTTTCTGACGTAATCGCGTAAGACGCCCACTTCTTCTCTCGCGTTGACTGCGTCTGAAGTGTGACTGAAGAAAATCTGGACTAATCAAGCGACATGAATGAAGCATCCGTTCAAGCGTCCATCAACCTGGACCATGTGCATGCCTGATGGTGTTGATTGGAGTGTAGCATCGCTATCACTCTCGCTTATTCGCCTCAGGACAGGGCTGAATTTCTGGTGATATTCTCCCCAGTTGTTTATAATATAACAAAAATTTACAAATAGGACCCTCCACGGCGCAAACGGCACCAATTTCGCGTATTACAACATAATATATTCTGCTTTCAAGCGATGGGCATTGATAATACTACTATTAAAGTCGGCGAAGGCAATAAAAACCTTGTTGGTCTTGCAGTAAGCACTCTCGTGAATGCTTGAGGTCACGGTATTGAATAACTTCCGCATCGGCTTTATAATGATGGTGGCGAATTGCAGATGACACCAGTGATCTGCCGAAGACACGAGTCGAACACACGACCATAGTAGCTCATACCAGAGTTTATCACCCCACCAAGATTTAGCATTGTCACGTCATCCGGAGTGAAAGCATCCGTTTTAAATGAGTTTATTAAAACCACCTTTGATCCTTTTTCTTGTTGCTACTCCTTTCATAACTATCCTTTAACAACAGCTAAAACTCCTGTCTGCGACCTGTATGCTATGGCAAGCCTCATCTTTGTGATCGTTTTCTCGCCATTGCAAATTGCAAATGCAGCGGCGCGGAGTCTAAACACGAGGCCGTAGTAGGTTTACATTCTACATGGCGGCCCACAGGATGGTTTTGAGAATATGAGAATATTACTTGTGAAAAGTGCATTATTATTTACCAACGATGGATGTCCATTTCAACGCAATACTATGAGAAAATATAGGTTGAATATTACTAGCACAACCTTGGTTCCCGTTCGAGGCTGTGTTCTACTTGTGGCTAGTGCTCGTAATATTTAATTTTCAGTTTTTGCTCTTCTTTTCTTTTACTAGCTTTGTCTTCTGCGACAGCAGCTGGAGCGTTTTAGAGGGGAGCCTATTTATGACACTGCGAGAAAAACAAGAAGTGGGGATGAGCGGCTCATATGCAAAACTAAGTAAGGGTCCGATACACCATATTGTAACTCCCTGTTAACACGGTCAGCTAACTTGGTAGCTACAGCTTAGCAAATTTCGTCCTTTGTTCAACACAAGCCAAAGGTTTTTTGTTGTGTTGTGTTGGGTTTTATGACACATAGCAAGCCAAAAGGAGAAAATTGAACAGGACTTTTGTGTTCAGCCCTGATACCTGTTTCTGTCCAAGGCATCTTACCCCGTCCAGTTTTCAGTCGACACATGTAATATTGCTTCAATGTTCGAAGTAAAAAATGATGTGAACAAGCGCTTTAAAAATATTTGCATATCCTTCAGTGACATTCATATTAACAGTAATCACAGCCTTCAGTTGTTTTTAACCGCGAAAACGCATAAGTCAGGCTTTGCTCTACGGGCAATAGTTTGGAAGCTAACAAACGGCAGAAAACTTGTGGCGTTCGTTTAAAGCATCAGTTAAAAAATTACCCCTGGTAGACCTTTTCCTATTAGAGCAATCCATGGAAGTCGTTTAATTTTCGAAGCGCAAACAGAACAAACGGCCATTCCTATTACTCCATCTCTCAAAGCGACTGATACTCGTCGTCCATAGTGAAGGTAAATTATTTCCTGTTTCGTAAGCGGAATACATTTGAAATCCTTTCCGGAATCCTTTGAAAACCTGATTGGCTCTTGTAAATTGTACTTTTTCACTGTGAATTGACGGTCTACTACAAAGCAAGTTGTTTGCTTCGGGACCCTAATAGGTCTAGTATTAAGTCATCGCTATTTAGGCGACCCTGACAAAGCAGTGAACAATAATCCCTGAAGAACAACTAATAAAATATTTTTGGTTTTTGCTTGTAATTCTTTAGCTTTTGTTATAATAAGGATATTAATTTTTTGAATGTGCCGAAATCCTTAGCTCTTTTCTCGCATTGCTCCGCGCCATTGCTCAGTTTAATCAGAGATGAGAGACTGTGGTAGGCACTCAGAGGCTTTTAGCCGCGTTTGCGGAAGAAATCGTGAAAGAAATCCAAACGCAATCAAATCTCACTTCACCTCAGACAAACAAAACTAAGCAGAAAGAAAGTGTCAGTGTCTGAAACCGCGAGCCTTGTCCAAGTATCGCTCCTGTCAGTGCTTGTTGCGCTGTTGTCAGTCACAACTCCATTCCAACGCGACGAAATTTCTGCACTCATAAATGTCATTTCTTGCGTACATTCATCTATTGTCGCAGCACATGCGAAGAAAACTGGGAAACGAATAGGTGTTAAGTGTGTTACTGATTCCCCAGAACATTTGTCTCTCCCTTGGAAGGATGCAAATGAACCAAGAGGCGGCAGGATTTAAGCCATCGGCACCAGCAGCGTTTGCTGAGTGTGCTGATTCAGTATTTACTCCGCTACGTTTTCAAGGTTCAAATTATACAAGGACAGATAAGCTGTTGTGTGAAGGAAAGGATAAAATACTATCACTGCAATGGAAATGCATACCATACCCAACATCCTGACATCTATTGTCGCGATTGCCATATTTTTGCAGCGGACAAACTCAAGAAAATTTTAATCACCATGGTGATACATGAAATTATAGAAGCCCCAAGATATTAGCGAATAAGGACCACTGCATGAGGAGAGCTTCAATTTTCTTATCAGAAAAAGAACTATACAATTTTTCTAATAATAATAATAATAATTGGTTTTTGGGGAAAGGAAATGGCGCAGTATCTGCCTCATATATCACGATTCCTGATTTCACCAATGCAATTCATAGAAGTTGGGTATGTAAGAAAACCTTCTTTACAATGTTTTATAGAATTTTAATTTCAGTTTTTTTAGGACATTTCTCATTGCTGTATGTGCGACATTTTGAACTAATTTTTGTTTTAGCCCCTTATGCCTTCTGACCGATGTGGTGTTCCTAATTTATAGCTTTTCACGCTTTGTTCATAGACTTTTTAGTTATTTTTACCCTATTAATTTTTTTTACTCGGGCTGTGTTTAAGTAACCTTCTTATTTTATGATAAGGCATTTTTTCGTTACATCGATGTTTTTACTGGCCGTTGTCGAAACTGCTGGCTTAGTTTGATTCACAGCCAGGTTTATTTTTCGCGCGAATGCTTTGATGTTATGTTGCGATTTTCTTCTCATATTTATTTTGCGTATTTTTCCTTGCTTCTTCAATTTGATTTTACCCTTCGTGTTCTTAACGCTTCTTTCTGTCCAAATACCTCCAAAAGAAAGTTCAGTGGCCAAAGGTATTGGTTGCTTTGCCTAGAAATCTATATGTGTCCCTGATGAGGTGCCTTTTCCATGTGTTGTAGCCATCGTCTGGAAATATAAGGTGACTGTTCACAGCCTACATCCGTGCAGTTGAAAATACTTCTTCGTTTTGTTCCTTTATACATATTTATCAATACATAAATACATAATGAATACATAAATGCATATTTCTCGCACAATTCGATTTAGAGACATGCGCGTGTTTTAGAAACTACAACATAAGGTAAATCCTTGCGAAGGTGGCAAATAAAAGATTTATTACTTCTTCCGAAGCACAGTCCTTATTACCGGTGCCGTAGACTGCATGTTGTATTCCTCAATACCCATTCGTTCTTTCTTTGCTATAGTGATTTATTTCCACGCACGTTATGCAGTTTTCAGCCATCGCATCCCATTGATTTGCTGCAGTTGGGGCATATGA